>NC_142806.1:27137313-27362967 GCF_049724085.1 Artemia sp. Qi Xiang Cuo
GAAAAGAAATTTGGATAATTTTTTTCTTCAAATTAATATATTAATTTAAAAAAAAACAAGAGACATGAAATCATTCATTTGCAATTTCTGTCACTGACATTACAATGACAACTTCATTTTCATTGTCAATAATCTACTAGCGACCCGATCATCTGGAATGGGTGGCAACCCTGCCATTATCCGTCTTCTGATCTCGAGGAGTGCAAATATCCTTCTCCTGATTCCTAGTAATTTTTCAAATGTAAATATAAGACGTCTATTCTCACATGAAACATTGAATATTTTTTAGATTGAAGTATAAAGGGTTTATATGAATAAATCTGAAATTCATAGCCTTCTATATCCAAATTCCTAAAAAAGATGAATATTTATATTATAATTCTTTCAATGAAATCTATAAAGCTGAACCTGAACAACTATTCTTTAGCCAAATCAACGAGCATTGTCCTTTGTTTAATGTTTATAATAATATCGTTTATTCTCATCCTTTTTCTTATCATTCTCCCATGTCTCTAGCTCCATAGCATTCATCTTGCGTCTGAATATCATATGATAGTGACACAAACCACTCATCCGCCATATTTAGACATAACCGTCCTTACTTACATAGTGGAAATTGTTAATCCTCGGTTCCTTGCCTGAACAAAAAAAAAAAAGTTTTCGGTCAAGGTTTTTACCAATTTTGTTCGTCAAAGTAAACTAAAATTTAATGTGATATTTTTCTTATCATTTCTTTGCGATCAGAACTTCAAAAGCTCCTCATTACCTGCCTTGATGGTAATCAAACAGCATTTATGAATTATTCAATTACCGTCTTTTGATTTTGGACTCTAAAACAATCAAATCCTTACCAGTGAAAAAAAGGAGAATGTTTCATAAATCTGAAATTAAGCAAATTAGATCCTATTGTTTTCGCTCCTAGGCGATAGTGGACTGTAAATTGAAAACAAATGCAATCCTAGAAAACGCCTTTTATGCCGTTTTTCTTCTGAATTGATATAGCGATATTTCCACAGAGTGTAAAAAGACAAAAAATATTAAGAATTCCTTAACCCTAATATTTGCACTCCTCGAGATCAGAAGACGGATAATGGCAGGTTTGCCACCCATTCCAGTTGATCGGGTCGGCACGTATATTATTGACAATGAGAATGAAGTTGTCGTTGTAATGTCGTGACATACATTGCAAATGAATGATTGTTTGTCTCTTGTTTCTTTTTAAATTAATATATTAATTTGAAGAGCAAAATATTCTCCAATTTCTTTTTAACCTTTTTGGTTGATTGTTTCATTGGAGTTGGTCATATAGACCTCTGAATATATTAATATATTCTGAATATATTAATTTGAAGAGCAAAATATTCTCCAAATTTCTTTTTAATCTTTTTGGTTGATTGTTTCATTGGAGTTGGTCATATAGACCTCTGAATAGTCTATGCAAAATCAGATTTATTGAAGCCAACTTAAAAAAAAAAAAAAATTCGGTCCGTTTCCAGTACTATATAGACTCCCTCCCAGCATCCAATCTTAATAAAGTTTCAAACATTGAATTTTGCTAAAACCTCTTGAAAAATACCTAACATTACTCCTGGCCAGTAAGCAAAAATTTATTGATTGGTCCAAAATACTTGTTACTCAAAAATTAGTTTTTCTACTTTTTAAACTGACTATGCACTTTAAACACGCGGTTGCTTTATATGATCTCGTCCTGGAACCCCTGTTCTGATTAGCTTATACGATGTATCTTTCGGAGTATCGGGGTTATTATAAAAAACTCAAGTTTCTTAACTGACCAAATATTTGTAATAAATCATATGTATCTTAACAGTCTGGATTCTTATTAATTAAAAACTCATTAAGTTCCAACCATTGACTTATGTTACAGCCTCTCGAAAAAATACCTGAACATTCGATTCGATTCCAGTACCACATAGAGCCCCCATCCCTCATCCCTCCAATCTTCGTTCAGTTTTAAACATTGACTTGTGTTAGAGCCTCTCGATAATACATAGCTCCTTTTACTTTACACTTTGCATGGGAGATCTTACACAATAATCAAGTGGTTTCAACATGATCGTATATTTAAGCATTATTTTAACAAAGAATGTTTGCTCAACGCGGACATTCAAATTGAAAACAGACGAAATTTTATGACATAACTTAGACTTATTTTGCCTGACATATACAATAGGTCGTTACAAGGGTAGAAGCAGTTAATTGCATGTTGATCCGTAAACTACTTTTAGATGTATATCAGTTTTATGAATAACATTGTTGGATATACAAAAATCCTTCAATTATGCTCTTATTAATAGAAGTTTTATGCGATAGTAAATTTATGGCATACCGACCGCAAAAATACTTTATATTTGGGTGCACTCCTCACTTGGTACTTGTGTATTATACCGATCACAATACGTGTGTATTTTACCGACCACAGCAATATTTTATATTGTCTGCACTCCTCACTTGGTACCTGTGTATTATACCTACCACAGACAAGAAGTTAAGTAAGGTCAATCGAATCAATCGAGTTGTAAAGGATGAATATATGCTAATCCTATTCTGACATTTATATGATGTGGCATGGAAGTCAACATCCCCTCAGACTTATCTTTAGTTGGTACTTATCCTTTACCGATTTCATTCAATCCTAATAAAAAAAAATATTCTTATAATTTTCATCTGGTTTTATTTGGATATTCATGTCTTTAGTTAAGGGTCTTCAAAAGCTATACTGGACGAACACTATAATTTGGGTCTTTGAGCTTGAATAAATTATGTATAATCAGTATCTATTGATATGGTTTGCTCCCCCAGGCTGCAAGTTCGGTATTGTATATCATTTTGGTCTGAACTTGATCGTGTTTTGATTGCTTTATACAATGTACGCCTCGTGTAGCATACAGCTATTTTTAGTGTCTCAGGTTGTTACTCTCGTTGTTTGTCTAGTTGTTCGTTTAGAATCTATTAATTCTATACTACTAATTAGCTCTAACTTTGACGAACGTTGTTTAAGTTCAAATTTGCATTAAAGAATTGTAGCTTCAGGTATTTGAATTCTGATTAGCAAGCGCCATGTAATAATAACGCAACAAAAACTCTTGAAGAGAGCCTTATTAACCAAAAAAACTTACTCTGGAGTAGATGCAGACCCCCCCCCCAATCCAATATTACATATGTGCCCAAGATTGATAAATTTTGATTTAAACATCACCATTAACTGATAAATTTATTTTGAAATCTGATAAAAGTAATTTTTCTCCAATAGCCAGTACAATGATATTCAGTCCCATGAAAGTAAAGTAGCGATATTGGATCCAAGGATATTTTCCTTGAGCAAATGTTCATTGGGCAAATTGATTTCAAGGACAAACACTGTAATATAAAAATAATTAAATATTTTCTACAAAAAAAAATTACTCAGCGGTGAGTTTTTGGGTTAACCTCCAAACTCATTTCTTAGGTTAAACCGGGTGGTGGAAAACCATAAAGCGCCACGTTTGTAGCGACTATTAGACTGAATTTATGCTGCAACTAGGTCAAGTAAGAGGTTTATAGATATGGACGTCGCTGTTACTCCTAAAGGTTCTATAATTTTGACACGTCTGACATAATTGCCAGAAACCATTTGCTAACATGTTCTTGAAGGGAGAATCGTCTGGGCATTGCAGGTCAAAAGGATTGAACTATGATCGAGCGAATATTGCCCTGCGGATTTTTATTTTGAGAACAGCTTAGTAAGCTATTTATGGAAGTTATCTCAGAAATAAACGTCAGATGCTACCTTTAGACAAGATAGCAAAGATGATATCCGCAAATAGAGCAATAAAATGTCCGTACGTATTACAGCTAGTGGTTTTGCAGTGAATTCAAAACCTAAACCCCCGCTGAAATGCTTTAACGCTCCACCTTCCTAGTAGAAAAAACTGTTTTCATTTATTTTTTATTTAATTCATCTGTTTTTATAACTTCTTTTTTTAAATAGACTCGGCTTCTTCCTTCCATAGTCATAATATTCCATTCGCTGCCAAAGGATACAAAATAAATTGCTATCTAAAATTTGACAATGCGAAAGGAGATATTCTGCAGCCGAATCCTATCCACGCTGTCACATCTTAAGTATCGAAACAGCTATATTATAGAGCTCACCCAAGGGACGTTTATTTTCTTATAACTTTTCATTTATAAGAATTACTTCAAAAGCCATTTTCTTAGAAAACCAAACAAAAACATATTTTCTGGCTAGAAGAGTTGGTGGAAAAATTATCCAGGCGTGTATCATATAATATCTGTAAAATAATATCTTTGTCTCAATCAGCACAACTACAGAGGTTAAAAGAATATAATGACAGGTTACTAACAAGAAAAAGGGGAATAATAGTCAAGTATTGGTAGAACTTGACGTAGAAACTTTTTAAAGCTGAAATTAGTTTAAGGAAGACTAGTAAAGTGCTACAAGAAGTGGGTCAAACGTATACTCTCAAGCATGGAAAGTGATAAATACTTTTTTTATACTTAAGGAATAATTAATGGCATGTGTCCCCTCTTACTGCTATAGCCATGTAAAAAAGATTGCGTGACAAAAGAGACAAAGAAAAGAGAAAAAGATAGATTACTGTCGCATACTTCCGCGTTAAAAAAGTATGCTGTAATTCTATTGGTTTATTCATCCTACATATTTACGCAAGTCGATCAAAATACTCCCTAAGCGCATGTCAGAAAGGGAAGCCAAATAATCCAATCTCTTTTACCCTTTTATTTACCTATTGTTCCACTTTCAAATCTCGAATCACTAAAAAAGAACACAAAACCCCATCGTTTTGTTTTTATGACAAATTTAAGCCACCTTTTGGCTTGATCTAAATCTTAATCTAAAATCTTCCAAGCGTAAACAAAAAGACACAAAAATATTAAAAAGGAACGCTTTTTCATTCAAAGTTATACAAAAAAAATTGTTTTTTTTTTACCAGAGGATAATTAACTCTAATTCAAAAGTTTCATTGATGGATGAGCTCTATCACAAAAATTCTCTATCCGACTCAAAAATTTTAAAGCTTAATGAAGATAGACCCATATCGAGTTAATAGAGAAAAAAGATTAGTGACCATAAACTAATAAATTTCATTTTTAAATAAGGTATATTCATGTCATATTCATATAAAGAAAACCCGGAAGTATCAACACCCGATTAAAAATTAAATGATTCAAATTAAAGTTTGAGAATAAAAGTTCAATTGAAACTTGTTTATTAACCTCAAGATCCAATACATACTCTCTTGCAATATTTAATAAACGAAGGATATCAGAATAGAAAACGCTTTCCATCCCCCCTGGGTCCACCTTATATTCATATCTGAAAACTGCGATCTCCTAAAATTTTTATTTTGGTTGTCCCGAATTCATGGACTTTTTATGATAGTATCAAGTTTTCGTCAGCGTTGCCAGGTTGAATCTCAAAAATAAATAATCAAAACTATCCAGTTAAAATTTGATGTTTTTCGTCTGTAAGAACTCAAACATTAACAATCAGTTGATTCCAATGGCAACCACACCTTCAAAAGAAAGCGAAACGTTCTTAAGCTGTTTGGTAACATATGTTTTTAGATGATTAGTTGCTGATTTTTTACTCGTGCGCCATTTTTTCTTAGTTTGGCATCCGCTAGTACCAAAAACTCCATAGCTCCATACGATCTGGCTAGGTAGAAACTGGCCTTATTTATAAAAGCTTTGTAGAGGTTGTTACAATCTATAGCCATAACAACCTATAATCGTTTGTTTGTTAGTGTTTTTAAATGAAAGGCTAGTCGAGACCATCGTTATATGTTTTAATAATGTACCTGACAAAAAAAAAAAAAAAAAAAAAAAAAAAAAAATCGGAGAAAAATTCCAAGCAATTACAAAAGGGATTAAATTTTTAGCTTAGATGATCGGAACATTGGAATCCTTGTTGCAACGCCAAAATGAAGAAGGTAAAAACTTGAAGGTTGTTTGTAGAAGTAGAAGAAAAATAAAATTCTGAAAGAAGTTGGAGTGCATAACAACCCTAGAAAATTAGGAGAAGGCGAGAGAAAACCTTGAAGCCAGACAAAACTTGATTGATGATGATGATTAAAAGAATAACTGCTTGCGAGAGTATTCTTCATTAAAAACTGAATTGTCGACTTTTCCTATTTTTTAAAAACAGATATGGTTGTGTAAATTCCCACTTAACCAATTCGGATAATCATATTTCATTTTCACTTTCCTTGGTACTTCAAGAGAAAGAGACTTCTCCTTAAAAATACTTGTTATGTATTCACGACAATTAAAAACCTGATATTAAGAAGGACAATTCTTGACAGTAAACGGTCAAACAACATACAACTACGATCACTTATTTTGATAGCATATCTTTGTACAAGATCCTTTTGGGTAAAACAAATTATCGATCCCATAATCAAGCAATTACAATGTTCTGAAGCAGCTGTAAATGAATCTACATGGCTTAGCCTTTACTGAAAAATCCCTAAAGCGGCCCCAAGTAATATTTCTTCTGATTTGTGGTTGTAGAGTAAAGAATGGCTATGGCTGAAGAATGACAAACCTAACCCAAGATTAAAATTCGCTATCACCCATCACAACAAATGAGTAGCACTTTTTTTTCTTTTTTTTTTTTTTTTAATTGAGAATCTGTTGACACCTAAAGACAACCACTCCTTCAAAGGAAAGCTATATCATCTTAAGATGTCCTTATCCTTAGCTGGCTTAGTTTTTACCTTATCCTTAGCTGATTTTTCAAAAGGACAATTCTTGATAGTAAACTGTCAAACAAGAAATAACACAATCAATTATTTTGATAACGCATCTTTGTACAAGACCGTTTTGGGTAAGAAAAATGTATCCCATAATTAAGCAATTACAATCTTTCGTAATAGCTGTAAATTAATCTACATGGCTTGATCTCCACCGAAAGGTCCTTAAAGCGACCCCAACAAATTTTTTCCTCTGTTTTGTGGTTGTAGAGTAAAAGAATGGCTGAGTAATAAAAGCCCAATTCAACAAAGATTTCACTGTTGCCCCTCTTGACAGAAGAGCAGCTCTGTTATTGAAGATCAAAAAGAGACTCCTGCTGCAAAATATTTTATATTCATTCAAACAACAAACTAATGTTTAAAATGCTAAAACAATAAAAAAAAATTTAAAACCTTAAAATCAGATCTAAAAAGTAGAGTTTCTGGACTGACTCCTTTATAAGGAACAAGTGTTATTGATTTTATCAAAATAAAAAACCTTTTCAGATGATACCGAAACCACCAGTGCTTATTCTAAAAGATGAGTGAATGAATCAGAATTCTCAATTAAGAAGCAGGAAAAAGTACGAGCTAGTAAACAGAAATAGTGCAAAAATCTGTCGAAGCTAAATCGATAAACACTGATAAAGCCAATGTGACAAGGCAGACCCGGAAATTGATCACGTCAAGTTATTTGACATTTTCCAGCAAAATGTGACGAACCTGATTAGAGTATCCAAGAAGGTAAAGCATTTCTTGCATCAGAAAAAGAAGATCGTATGGCTTGGACAATGAGAGGAATAGACAAGGTTATCGCCTTAAAATAATAACCAATTGAGCAGTAGAAGATAAAAGTGAATCATATAAGAATAAGGATTAAAAAAGTGTCACTGAAATCAATAAGACAGTCATATTGCACGATTCATCTCCTTCATTATTAGCTCTTACTGGTCAACAGACCCCTGCAGCGAAAAAATAACGCTGAATTCCTATATTAGAGCCTCTTGATTTCGAAACTGAGGTCTATTTGGGATTAAGAACAGCTCTCGATTACATAAACAAATACTTCATTTACTGTAAATAGCCTTTGTGGTGATGCCAGAAAATGATGGTTTCCCCATCAACCGTTAACTAGTTCGAGCACGATCACTTACTTGATCTTATATTTGGATAGAAAATTAAAGCCATCAAATGTCTGTGGGAATGTCAAAGCTTCTGAAAATAAAATTGCAGATTTAGTGACTGGCAAAGATTTTGGGTATTTGCTTAGCATACTTGTTGCCCTGATGAGAAGGCAGCTGAAGTAGTTGTTCATAAGAAGACGAATTTCGACTTCGTGACAATGCTGTACGATTTTTTTTACCCAACAGTAACTAGCCCCGGACAGATCCAATGGCATGTAGCAGATTTGAAATAGAATTTAAATGTTGTCGTGGTTGGTCTGCCGACATCGCATCTATGAACTAACATTGAACGGGGTGTTTGAGTTATGGTTTGCCAAACCACAAAATGGTCCTAATATTCAGACTTTTCATAAGTTTTGAAGTCGGTTTACTCTATAACAAGCCATATACGACTATAGGCCTACGTAATGAAGAGATCCCTAATTAAGACTTTCTAGAAGAACAAACAGTTAAAATGATTGACTGTGTTTAAACATCCTAAAATACAGAAGTTATTCAAGAGAAGACTACGAAGAGCTATTACAACTCCCACTCCTATATCAAAGAGGTTGAAAATTTCATATTCTAGATTCCAAGGTGTATGCATCAACCACGGTGAATGACAAAGGGAATACATCATTGTTCCCTGACGACAAAGGGGATAGAAAAAAATGATTCTCTTGACTAAACAGCTCAATATTCCTACATGGGAAATAAAAGAAATTGGCATGGCTCTAGAACTGGGGTTGTTGAGAAGGAAACATGTTAAGAAAATACTTCTTGGTTCATAATATGCAGAACAATTGTCGTTTATACATTTTGAATGCAGTTACACTTTACTTTACCAACACCCTCCCCCCATAACGTGCAATACGTTCTTTCCTATGTGATATCCGGTTTCTGACTTCGTCACAGTTGACTAATTTACGGGTACACGGGTTGAAACAAGAGTGAAGAATGAAAAAGTTCACGGGAAATATATAATTTAGGCTATATATTTGCACGTTAGGGGGAGGGAGGGAGAGGTAAAGTATAGTGGAGCTGCAGTTGAAATGCGTTAACTACAATTACTCTGCATACTATGAAACCGTTTTTTTAACATGTTTCCTTCTCAACATTCCCTATTCTCGACTTATGCCAAGAAATTTAGCGGGCTGCACACTTCAACAGTCTCATGTGTGCTCACTTTTGGCACTAGATGACAGCTAGTCGATGGGCTAAAAGGAATGATTTGAATATGCTAAAGCTTCTGAACACCTACGCAGATGCAGAAATAAAAACCAACTAACAAAACAATGTCAAATGACAACCAGGTAAATACTGTCATACGTAGATTGTCTGTAATAAATCAATAATTTGTTGCTATGAACTAATTTTTTCACAAAATGACCCAGTCAAAAGTCACATAGCTTAAAAGCGGTAAAAAGTAAGCAGATGTTACACAGAATTTGGTTTATATGTGGCATTTGCTAAATATCAAGGGGAGGGGGGGGGGGCAAGGATGTAACAACTAATCTCTTTTGAAAAATTTTAGTGGTACCTAAAAGCTTAAAATCACTAATATTCAGGAGCAGTAAAAAGTTCTTTCTATTACAGAAGGCAGCACTATTGCTTTCATTGGTCGACAACAATCGACTCTTCAGACAGAAACAATTATTTCATAATTGACAATAATTGTTAATAAATGTTACTAAAAAGTTGAAACTCAACGATAATACGAGCAAAATACCTTTGTTTCGTAAGTAAGAAGAATCTAATTTCCTAAAGGGAATTTCCAGAAAACCAACAACTTTATAATTACCCCCCTGCAACCTAGTTTCCCCAGTCATCAATTTCATACACGCAACGCAAAAAAATTTCAGAGTGGCGTTGCACTTGATTAGTGGAAATTTCTCAAGGCATTGACCGAATTGTTTGGAAAACAACAAAATAAAAGAAATTCAGAACTATCTTTACTCTTTACGATTTCCAGGATAGAGAAGACGAAGATTCTACTATCGAAACAATCTAAAGAAAGTTTGAGGGGATATTGGGTCGGGAGACCAAGTAGATTTTGAATTTTGACTGGAAGGGATAAAAAGGCGATTATCAAGGGCAATTAATTTTGAACAAAAATGTGGTTGAATTGATTTTTGCGGTTGAATTTAGAAATTCATTTTATTAACCAGTAAAAAAAACAATGTCAATTAAAAAACGAACAAAATGAATAAAATACTTTTTGTAAAATAGGAGATTTCCAAAGAAAAGTAGCGAGCAACATTAAAGCAAATATGAGAAGAAATAAGGTCTAATAATAATTAAATAAGTAATAATAAGTTCATAAATTCACACTTAAAATTAACAGAAATTATTATCCTTGAACAAAGGAGACAAAACTGAACTGAGGTTAGAATAAATAACCAAGTCGAATCTAAAACGAACAGATATTACCACAAACAGAAGTGGGACTAACGCCCCCAGATAGTTCTAATGGCTAGAGCATCATTTGAGGTTTACTGAAAACATACAAGACATTTTCTCTTTTATCACGTTAAGAAATCCAAAATTCCCGTGATTTACAGGAATGAATATCAATATACATTAAAGAGTCAGTTTATTTTCATTAATTCTTTTAAGTAGCCCTGTTTAAGGTGATTTTGTTCTTTTTTTGTTGTGTTTAAGTTTTGACAAGTAAAAACAGCACCGGTCGATATAAAAATTGTTTTACTGCGCCGCTTTTCGGCAATCTGGTATGGAACAGGACATTCTCAAATGGGATGAGAGAAGGTGATAAGGAAACACGTAAAGGAAGTAGCAAATTCATCGGAGGGAGCAAAAAGTGAAGCCCTGAATAGAGTGAGTAGGAGCTGCAGAGCTCTGTTGGCTTTATGCACACTGATCTATGTAAACTGCAGATGCAGCAACATAGCGCTGCCTGAGTGACGAGCAATAAGCCTGACCCGTATTTTTTTCACGGCCACTTCGTACGGAAGAGAAGGTCCGAGATGATTGAAAGGGGGCCCATTCGACTGGATATTAAGGGGTCAAGTGCCCTCCTTAAGAACAAACTATTGGGATTACACTCAAAATTTTGGAGTTTTATGGGGGAGGGATGTCAAGGGAACATAACTTTTCCTCTTTAGAGAAAGGGGGTCCAGTGGCCAAAAACTGTGTGTCTCCAACCAGCCTAAAAGTGTTGGCACTATTAGTCCCACTGGAGCTTCAAATCTATTCGTTGTGATGTAGTGAGGTAAGTCAAAAGAAAGTATATTCATACAGTCTATCAAAATAGCGGATCTGGTTGTATTTTAGGAACGACAAGAGCGACCCCATCAAAACTTTCAGGATTTTTTTTTTCTTCAAGTTTTATTTATTGTATGACACAGCTTTTTCCCGTCTTATGATTTTAGTATCTAAATTTATCAGCAGACAACCATTGCCCTTGTAACATTGAGTTTACTTATAACTGGCAAATGACTATTTAAAAAGGAAATTTCTTTCCTACAATACTCGGCAAACATATTTAATGATTTATTATCATTTCTAAAGTGATTAAAGAATTTTAGTTTTAAAGGATTGAAACAAAAGGGAAAACAAAAAAAATCATATATTCAAGCTCTAAATTCGGTATAAACTGCTTTTACAGCAATACAAATAAATTATACTCGTATGTACAAAAGCTATATCGTAGAAAAAAGGATAAATGCACAGAATAACAAATAACAACAGAGATCCGCTCCAAAATTTCACAGCCCTGCGATACAATCGAAAAAAAAAATAGCTATTCGATTGCAAGAAAAAATAAACAGAAAAAGAACTAAGAGAGCTTTGCATTTTTAAACTTAAACGACTGCCAACAATTTCGATTAAAAATCAATGTTTTAATCTAAAGGCAATATAATTCTAGTATAGTAGATATAGCGGTTGCGAAAAACTGTGCTTAACATTAATGATAAATCAACTATATCGGTAAACTGCTGGACAAGAATCAAACGCAGAAACCACACAGACAGTGTTGTCGTTATCAGAAGTAAAAAAAAAGAAATGTAAGATTTTCGACAATTTTATGGTCTTCTAGGGAAAAATTTTAACAGCATTTTATGTTGCTTTGCAATAAATTCTAAAGGGAAATTCACTAAAAACCTAGAAAGGAAAAAGAGCATATACAATCAGGTTTTGTAATTTTTAGCAACACAAGTGAATTGTTCTTTCAACGCCCTGCTTTTCTCCAATTCCTTTACTTTTAAAAATATATTTCCCAATGTAGCCCACATATTATACGAATGCACGATTCGGGCAACTAATTTTTGTCAAAAAAGGTGATTCTCATAAATTCAGACCAATAAAGAAGTTATGTTGCGTAAGGGTTTATGTTTGACTATTAAATTCCTCAGAAACCGAAGGAGAGTTCAAAGTTTGTAAAAAAAACTCATTTTAAAACCATTCGAAACTATGATAAAGAGGTAGGGGTGGTTTTAGAGGAGGGACAGAGGGGTACTTGCCCCGGGCGCGGAAATTTTAGGGGCTCAACATTTTAAAGAACTAATCTAATGGATATCATCATTTTGTAATTTTTTAAATTTTATTTTTATTACAACAAATTAGACAGCACATTTAATAAATTAAAATAATTTATAAATTAATAAGAGTAAATTATGAATTAATTAAATAATAATAAATCGATACTTATGTATTATAGCCAACACACAGAAGTTCTTGGTCTGAGTAGAATCGGTTCATTACTGTATTTCAGTATGTACTCGGTGATAATCAGCTTAGTCTGAGAGAGATAAACTGCAATTTCGGTATATTTTAATTAAATATTTTATATATAGAGTTGGTATTTCGGTTAGGTTAGGTAGAAACCGTTTACTATAATGCGTTCTGAGCGGCCTGATTTCCATAATTCTCTTTTATTGTTTCCATAATTTTGTAACTAAAGTGTTTTATTTTCATCATATTTACGTGTATTTCATTAGGATTAACCTAACTTTTCTTCTTGAGCGTGGTGGTTATAATTCATAAGTAGGCCTACCAATAATTTAAATAGTTGCAATAATAAACAAAAAACAATTAAAAAGAATTCTTAATTAATTTACTGAAAATAATTGTGTTAATAAATCAAAATTTATTGAAATTTGACATGAAAATTTTGCGGGAGCTAATCAAGATATTTTCCTGGGCACAACAGAGGCCAGAACCGCCACTGTAAAGAAAGTTTCGAATAGTCTTTACTCTTATATTTTTTTTTACTTTAATGTTACTCAATGCCTATTCCAAGATTGGATTCTTTATTTTTTACACTAGTGTCGAAACAGCTTTTCCCAATATGATGAAACTTCTAATCATAACAAGAAATATCACACCTACCAGACTCACGGTGCAAAGGATCTTGTACAGAAAACGAAACTTGATTCACTAGTTAATATTATCACAATAATATTTGTTACATAATTGCAACTTAATTATAAAACAACTTTTTTGGGAACACTAGTGGTGAAAGAAATATTTCCATTTTTAAAGCTTTATCCTGTTTCTTTAATCTTAATTCCTCTTTTGTCTCCTTTTTTTATATATTTTATATAATTCACCAATGAGCGTGCTTAATTATTGATTAAATAAAAAAACAAGTTTTTTTTTAACAGAAAGCAAGGATCAACATTAAAACTTAAAACGAACAGAAATTATTCCATATATGAAAGGGGCTATCCCCCCCTCAACGCCTCACTCTTTAAGCTAAAGTTTTTATTGTTTAAAAAATAAAGTTGTGTCAAACAGAGTCAAACTTTTGCGTAAAGAGCGAGGCGTGAAAGTCCGGAGAAACACTAAAACTCGAAACGAACAGAAATTACCCCGTATATGAGGGAAGTTACTCTTCCTCAATCCTCACTCTTTACGCTAAAGTCTTAAAAGTTTTTTAAAATTACTTTTCATTCAAATTCAGTGGCCCTTGTGTTTGAGCAGTCTTTCTTAAAGAATTGCTGCAAAAAGTCAGTGCTGCGTAAAGAGTGAGGGATAAGGAAGGGGGCATCCCTCCCCCTTCATATACAGCGCCATTTCTTTTCGTTTTAAGTTTTAATGTTTCTCCTTACTTTAAACTGAACAAAACTGGTTTGTTTATTTTAATTTCTAACCGTTTTTTATACCATGCCAGGAAATTACCTTCCCTCTCACCCGTGTAAAATTTTCCTGTAAAATAACTCCCAGAAACTTTCTTGTCCACGGAGAATTCTCCCCGTAGAAAATACCCCCCTTCCGGACAGAAAATTATCCCCCACTCAAAGTAAAATTTCGTATGTTTCCCAATAGCCAATACTAGGATATATGTGAACAATGGGCAAATTGCATAACTTACAGTCCTTTTCCAGGAACTATAGGGGGTAATGTGATCCCCGAAGGCATAGCTATTGAACTTACAAACTATGCTGAATCAAATGGCTTTCTCAAAATATTGATCTGATGTTCTTTGGGGAAAAGGGGGGCATGGGAGAAGAGATAGTGGCCGTCCAATTTTTTTGGTCACTTAAAAAATCACTAGAACTTATAATTCCCGTTCAAATGAACCTCTCAGGACCATTGATTCGATACGGTCATCCCTAAAAAAAAAAAGAAACAACAAGAAACAATCTAACAAACACGCATCCAAGATCTTTCTTCTGACAAAGAAAAACAAGATTCCACATTTTTGCATATAGGAGCTTGAAATCTATATGGTAGAGTTTTCTGATATGCTGAATCCCATGGCACGATTTTCATTAAGATCCCTTGAACTTTTGGGGATGTTGCCCTCATTTTATGAAAAGCAGGCAAAGTTTTCAGGCTCGTAGCTTTTGATGGATAACATTAAAATTAATATAAATTTGGAATCAGCATAAAAAGATTCTGTTATTAGTCTTTTGATGTTAAAAAATTCTGTTATTTAAAGTTTCGGTGACTACTGGGCTGTAAGTACTGTAAATACTTCTACTACTGTAAGTCGCTTCTACTTACAGTTCGTTACCACGAACTGCTTGACTATTTTCCACTGAGCCTTTGGATTTTCATTCAGCATTTTGGGTTGAAATATTAGCTAGCTTGCTAATGAGCTAGAGGGAATCTTCCTTTATTATCAGTTAAATTCTGTTCATATTGAACTGACCTAGATTTCTTTTTTTTTTTCTTTTTTTTTTTAACTGCTAATGATCAAATGCTCGTTACACTAGAAAGAAAGAAAATGAAACAGTTTCCATCTCAGACTTTCCCTTCCGCAGTTCTGATCTTTCGTGGTTTCCGTTTTCAGGATAATGAATCACGATCCAAGAAAACGGGACAGTTCCCATGTTTTCAAACAACAAATATATTAATGAAATTTAGGTTTAAATAACTTCTCACTTGAAAGTAAATCACAAGATAAGTCTCAGATAGGACGTTAAAGTTGTCAGAAGTCTCTGCATGACTGTAAAGTATAAAAATGTTACAGTGCTTAGAATCGAATGGAGTAAAAGGTAATTTCAAAGTTAACAAAGATATTAAAAGTTTTGGAAATAACACCGCAGTCGTAGCTCAAAAGCAGTGTAATAATAGTGAAAGTTAATAAAAAGGGAGAATTCACACTGATCGGTTAATTTTTGTATTTAAAACGCTGACTCGCTCAGAGTTCACAAACACATTTATCTTCTTCCAAGATGAATCATTGCTACAAGAAACAAGCTTCAGAACACGCATATTTGACGATAGAATGAGGAAGGTGAGGAATCTACGAGGGACATGGGCACGAGACCGTAAAAAAGTATATTTAGGTAATACTTCAAACTTTTTTAGAGGGGAAAAAATAGCATAGATTCTTTCATTGTTTCATAAATTCCAACTGCTTCAAATTATAGCATATATAGTTAACATAAAAATATCATTGTTTTTGTCTTCTTTAAGTGCCATTGTCTTCGCTAAACAAAAATAATGAAAGAAAAACACTACGTGATAGTATACTACTATCTAATAGAGAAAAGGATTAACGGATATGTGGAACCCTAAATAATAATCAGAGCTTGGCAAACGTTGTCCACAAGTATAATGGTCATTTTAAAAACAGAAGACACAAGTATCTATGTTCAGAATCTGTAAGCTTGCGCATGCATGGTGGGCATTAGAAACTGTACCAGAAGGGTCAAACTCAAACCAGAAGAATTCTGAAATGACCTTTGATTGGATATTTGTGATCCACATGACATCACCTTGGACTAACTAGAGGCCTCTTCCACTGGTGTAAAGTTATTCAAAGGGAAAGTGGTATCTTATTTATTTAGTCAAGGCGTCGCTCTTGGTTGAGTAAAACCAGAATTTTACGATACCTCTGATTACAAATTGACATTTCTGGCACAGTTTCAAAAACCTGCCATACAAGCGCACGTGCATTGACGGTGTGAAAACGTACTATTGCAAAAAAGTTATATTTGGGTGGTACACAATTGAGACTTGTGGACCCAGTTCGCTCCCCTGAATCAGACACTTGCTGTTCGATCGAAGGGAAAACACATGAAACGAAAGAGTGAACAAAGTTTAACGTTCAAACAAGCTGCCAGATACACAAAAACGATCTTTCGGAGCGAACAAAAACGATCTTTGGGGCTGGTTTAGCGGCAAAACTATTTACTCAAACAATAAGAAGTTACGAACAGGAGTGTAGACGTGTTAACAGAAAACTGAAAGACCTTTAAGAATAATTTCTGAGACTCCCATCCCGGATTTGGTCTAATGCCCTTACATACTTAGCTCACCCAATAATAGTAATAATAGGTGGGCCGAATAAATCCCATCAGAATTGGGACTTAATATCAACTTCCCCAACGGGCTGACTTCCGATTTGAGATTGCGCTGAAATTGGTGAATTAAACTGATTATTGTCCGACTTATAGCCAAATTTGGACTAGAAATACTATCTTTTAGTTATTAACGTCACCTTTTCATCTTCACTCATTCCTAGTCTTAGTGACTTAGTCTTCTTAATATTAATTTTCAAACCTATTCTAGCAGTCTGAACTCGCAAAACTTCTAAGAGCTCATTCATTTTACTCACACTTTCATCTAGGATGCTTAAATCATCAGCATAATCTAAGTCCAGGAGAGTTGTTCCTCCATATTTGATTCTGTGGTCTCCCCATTGCCTTTCCCGTGCTCCTTAAGACAGAGTCCATCAAAATGATCCATATAAAGGGAGATAGAAAACAACCCTGCTTAATTCTTAATTTAATACAAAACAAGCTGCCAACCTCATTTCCTACCTTAACCGCAGCAGTGTTATTCTCACACATAGCACTAATCACTTTAATGTATTTGTCTGGTATAGCATACAAGGATAAGACCTTTGCTAAAGCTCTTCTATCAACAGAATCAAACGCTTGCTCATAATCTATAAAATTGAGAACCAAATGTGTTTGAAACCTCAAGCACTTCTCAATTATTAACCTAAGAGTGAAAATTTGGTCAACATATCCTCTACCTTTTCTAAAATCCCACTGTTCTTCTCTTAAAACTTTGTCTACAGCATCTCTCAATCTAAAAAGTACCATATTACTAAGTAATTTACTATCTACAGAGACCAGACTAATGCCTCGACAATTACCACACTCACTCTTATCACCTTTCTTATATAGTGGTTTAATTAAGGTTTTCCTAAAATCCTTAGGTACTTCCCCTTTTCCAGAAATCACATTCATAATCTTCAATAACTTATTTCTAACCTCAGAGGCACCATATTTAAGAAACTCATTTACCACACTATCAACACCTGGATCCTTATTATTGATTAATCCTTTTAGTACTGTCGCTAATTCTTCCTCACAAAACAAACAAACTTTTTCATTTTCCTCTATATCTTTTCCTGCAACCCCATCTCGGTTTACCACATTCTCAAAATGTTCTGCCAATCTCTCTTTGACTCTTTCCTTATGACTAATTGTGGGCCCATTCCTATCTTTAAGTGGGACAAGTCCGGATTGACTACTCCCTCTCAATTTAACATACCAGTACAATATTTTACTATTATGCCGTCTAGCTGCATTTTCCAGATCCTCGGCAATTTTATCCATGACCTTCATTTCACACCTCCTTAGTTCATATTTTAATGATTTGTCCAATTTCTTTACATTCCTTTTGTTTTCGCATGATCTATCACTCAGATAATTCTTGTACAAGCCCCTTCTCCTCTCTATTAAACATAAAGCTTTTTCACTAATATTCTTAGCTGCAGTCCTAACTTTCTTCACTAAGACACCTTCAGCAACTTCACAAATTGTTATTTACAAAATTATTCCAACGAACTTCCACATTGTCAAATGTTAAACTCTCAAATTTAGTATTCAACTGTTCCTGGAAAAATTCTCTGAAATTATTATCCTGGAGTCTACCAAGATCATAACTTCCCGGGAGGCAGTTACCTTTCCGAAATTTCAGCTTCAAATTAACCCTAGACACTACTAGACACAACTAGGTGATCTTTACTTTTAACATCAATAACAGCACTCCTATTTACCCTAGTATCTTGTATTGATCCTGCCAGTCTTCGGTTTACTATAACATAATCAATAAGGTTTCATGTCTTACCATCACGTGAAAGCCATGTTAATTTATGGGCAATTTTATGACCAAACACCGTATTGGTGTTTGGACATACCTACAAAAGAGGAATTTTGTAGGTATTCAATTGAGAAATACCTACAAAATTGCAACAGTCTGTAGCCATTGCTGTTTTCTTTTCCTACACAAAGTTTACCTAGGTCAGGATACCATCTATCCCTATTTCTACCGACCTGGGCGTTAAAATCTCCTAGTAAAAACACCATATTTCTACCTGGGACCCTGTCTATTTTCTCCTGCAATAGTAAGTAAAATTATCTGAGTCACTAGTATTTTCATCAGTTGGTTATACAGGGACATATACCCTGAACTTTTTAGTCATAAAATGAGCAATCCGTATTTTATTATTAATATCTTCCCAGCCTAAACAAGACTTGGCAGCTTCCTTTTTCATCGTGAGCCCTACTCCCTGTCTATGTACCCCATCCTTCCTGCCTGAGTAAACAGATTCTATATCACCTAATTCCATGCTTCCTACCCCCTGTGATATGAGTTTCTGAAACTTCCAATAAGTCCAGTTCGAATCTTCTGAATTCGTCAGTCAAAATGTCGATACAATAGTCATTTTTTAACGTCGTAACATTCCCAGTGCCAATTTTCATGTTCTTTAAATCATTGAAATTATTTTGGCCTCAGGAAAAGCAATGGTCCCGGATACCAGTACAGGACGGGGACCAATATATCTTCTCAAGTCTACACCGAAACACTTAAGCTGGCTTAGAACCGGACAGCAGGAAGTCCCTGGGACCTCCAGTATGAATGGAGGCTTTGTGCAATCCTGGGCCCATCTTGGTCACAAAATGGTTTTCAGAACTTGGCAATGCTCTTCTATCAACAAGAAATAATGCACAGACAGTCTCAAGCCTATTATCTCCGACTCATTATATATTCATGGCTACAAATATTATGCTACTTCGGGGAGGCAACCCATTGTAGATAAATTAGCTATGAGGAGGCTTTTCAGCCTGAAAACGCCCGTCAAAACAGACCAAGCCCAAAAGAATTATCTGTTAATGGGAGTCCCGTGCGAATGCTCCTTGAATACCTTGATCCTTACTTTCGGAAGAAAAAAAGTTTGTTTGTTTTCTTACTTAGTTTCTGATCGTTTTTCAAATCCTGTCAGGAAATTCTCTTCCCACTCCTCCTCGATGTAAAATTTCCCCAGGAAAATTCCTTCTGAAACTTTCCTCTGCACAGAAAATTCTCCCAAAAGGGGCATGGGAAGGGTCTATTTGCCCTCCAATCTTTTTGGCTACTTAAAAAAGGCACAAGAACTTTTTATTTCAGATCAAACAAGCCCCCTCCCGATCTTCTAGGATCACTAGTTTGATACGATCACTCTTGGGGAAAACAGAAAACGAAAAAAAACAACAAAAAAACAACAAACAAATAAACACGCATCCCCAATCTTTCTTTTGCCAAAAAATGCAAAATTCCATGTTTTTGTATATAGGAGCTTAAAACCTCTACAGCAGGGTTCTATGACATGATGAATCTGATGCTGTGAGATCGCCCCCCCCCCCTTGCTTGGGCAAAAAGTTCTGTCATTAGATTTTCTGTGACTTGATTGCGATATCAACGCTTGGATCAACGCATCTTTGAAAAGGATCGGACGACACTTGGTCTGTCTGCCTTAAGCCTTTAGGAAATTGTCTAGAGTGTTTGGTGTCACCCCAACTTACAAGGCATTTTGTAGCGTGTCATCTCGTTAATCGTTGAAGCTTCAAAAAATGTGCCTATCAGAACATATTTTTTATCCAAAAACAAAGCAACAATTTTGAAATAACTCCGATAACACATACGCCTTAGGGTTAGTCGGGATTCTAGAAGGGTTTGAAAAGTATACAATTTTTGGATAATATTAACCAGTTATGATGTCGAAGCGAAATCAGATAACTCTCGATAACGTTTTTGGTTCGAAAGCTAAAGATAGGCAAGTGGACGCCGTAACTGAAGATATAAATAATGAGAGTTACAGTGTTAGTAGTGATTCCAGCGATTTGACTAATAGCGAGATAGTGCATGATTCGTTAGCATCAATTGAAGAGCGTAGCCCAAAACCTAACACAAACATCGAAAATATAAGTACTTTCTGCGAAAATGATATCGGAAGCTATATCGAAAGAATTGAAAAACTAGATGATCGTATGCGATATCAATTACTTCGGAACCCGGGTATTCCGACGTCTAACTACAGATTTCCCTATTCAGTTCACAAGAAGCAGGGCAGAGACGAAAAGAGATTTTTCAATCGTACTCGCTTGGAAGAATTTCATTGGCTAGTACTTTCAAATAAGATGAGGGGTTTATTCTGTAAATATTGTGTTTGGCTTAACTTTCGAGGGGTTGGAGGCTACAATCAATTGCAAAAGTTGGTAAAAAAGCCCGTTGTGACTTTTGCTAAGCTAACTAGAAAAGACGGCGACTTAGTGTCTCATAAAAATAATCAGTATCACCGTGATTCAGTTGACGCTGGCAAACGTTTCCTTCTAAAATATGACAGCCCTGAAACCAACATTTTAAGCCTTGTAAACGAACAACGTAGCCAACAAGTGCAGGAAAACAGAGCTAGATTGGAGCCATTTGTAGAATCGGTTGTTTTCTTGGGTCAACAGAACATTACTCCTCGTGGCCATAGAGATGATGGAGAATTATTGGCAGAAAAGGACCCATTGACAAACGAAGGGAACTCTCGAGAACTTTTAAGGTACTGTGTAAATAGTGGTGACATCACTTTAAAACAACATTTGGAAAGCTCAGCTGCAAATGCTACTCATATAAGCAAAACAACACAGAATGAATTAGTTGAATGTTGTGCCAAAGAGATTCTTAAAGAAATTCTTGCACGAATTCATTCTGCCAAGTTCTACAGTGTGGTTTTTGATGAAACAACGGATGTGTCAAACAAGTCACAACTGATTATTGCCCTTTACTACAATTACAAATGCAAAAGATGTGAAGATTTCGTTGGTCTTTTAGACCTACACGAAACATGTTACTCGGACAGCATTGGAAACTTCGAACCGACCATTAAAGGGAAACGCTTGGAAATTTTGTGTTGGATTTTTTTCGAGCTCCTGGGTTAGACTTAGAAAATTGTGTGGGAATAGGCACTAATGAATGTGCTATGATGGTTTCTGAACATTGCGGAGCCGAAAAACACTTTGCAAAGGTACTAGAGAATATCCTGTATTGCCCATGTTTCAGCAATACTCTAATTCTTTTTATGTCAAAAACCTTTTCTATTTAGAGTGTTAGAGACTCCATCGGAGTAATAAAAGAAGTAGTTGCTTTTTTTGGTGCTTCTGCACAGTGCAATTATGTTTTAAGCAGAGTAATGAAAGCACAGCTAACTGGCATGTGTGAAACGCGCTGGATCGAAAGGCACGATTCCTTAATACATTTTGTGGTAGAGCTCCCTAAGATAGTGGAAGCTCTTGAGATCATCAGCGGCTGGGCAGAATACAACAACTGGAGCCAAAGTAAAATCCTTATTGACTGCTGCCACGTCCTCTGACCTGATAGTAACCATTTACTCTCTTAGTAACATATCTGGCCTGATTTTACTACTCAGTCAGCTATTTTAGAAGAAGAGCTTATACCTTGCGTCTACAGTACGCCATTTTAAGGACCTTCTTATCTAGCAGCAAGTAAAGCGTTGGGGGAGTGAAAGCGAGTTTAAAAACCAATTTGACGAGGTAGTTAAAGTGACAACTGAGCTTGGTTTAGAAATAACAGTCTCAAGGATAGCGAAAAAGCAAACAAATCGGATTAATGTACCATTCAGTTCACACGAGGAATATTATAGACGGTCAGTTTTTATTTCCCTATTGGACACAATCATTTCGGACTTAGAAAGCCGTTTTTCCGTTGAAACGCTGGACACTTTTAAGCTCAGTATTTCCTTGCCAATAAATTGTACGGAAACGAACAAACAACAATTCGCTAATAAGATTCATGACTTGTCACAGCGATACTGGTCAGTAATGGGTTTCCCCTCCCAATCCGTTTGTGAATCTGCCCTGGCCGGAGAAGCGACAATATGGGAAACTCGGTGGCTTCGTCTGAGAGAAAGCAATGCAGGTACAGGTAGAATACCTGAAACACTAGGGGAAACTTTATAGAAACACAACTGCGATGCTGATATTTTCCCGAATATTTCAGTGCTGTTGCAGATTTACATTACCCCACTTGTCTGTTACACCTGTTGAACGAAGCTCTTCTATCTTGAGAAGACCCAAAAGTTGGCTCAGAAATAAAATGACAAAAGAAAGACTCATTGGACTTACCTTTCTTCATGTTCACAGTGATATTGACATAAGTGTAGAAAGTGTTATTGATAGATTTGCTAATAGTGGTAATAGGAGGCGAGAATTTGTTATATAATATTGATAGTGTTTCTATAAATGTATTTTTGTGGATAGCTTTACAGAACCGACAGCTGAATGACGGATAGAAGCAGAGGCATGCAACTTTCAATATCAGTCAGGTACGTTAGGCTTAATTTCTAATGGGAATTTTTCGAAACGCGTCGCCCCCCCCCTTTCCTAAAATCCTGGATCCGCTACTGATCCTGATGGTAGCAAAATTGAAAGTCAAGCTGAAAGTGCCCGAAAACGCAAAGTTGAATTCTACGAAGCTTTATGATGTGGATAAGTTACATGTCCGAGAAACCCGAAAAAAATTTTGTATGGAGTTGAAGAACTCATTCGCTCTGCTTGAAATAGAAAACGGCACAGACAGTCAAGAAACAGCATGGCAAAAAATGAAGACAACATACAATCAAGTTCCTAGGGATGTGCTCGGGTATAAGAAGAAACCGAAGTAAAGATGGATATCACAAAAAACTTGGAAACTAATCGACGAGCGCAGTGACTTGAGACAGCAAATTTTCTCTGCTGTCGGCGACAGACCTTCGGTCTTCGCAAATGTCCTATGTAGAATAAAGGACAAAGAAATCAAAAAGTCAGAAAAAACTAACAAGCGGAGATGTGTAGAAGACAAGGGTAGACTAGCAGAGGAAGCAGCTAGAAAAGGAGACTCCAAAGCAGTTTACAGGTTCACAAATGAAATGCTAGGAAAGCTGTCCAGCAGATCCAGCCAAGTCAAAGATGAGAGCAGAAATGTTGTCACCGAAACATAAAAAATTGACGAGGGATGGGTATCCCACTTCAAAAGGTTTTAAATAGACCGAGACCAACTGACCAAGAAAGCATCCCTTCTATGCCCTTTCTTAACCTTAAGATTGACGAGAATCCCCCAACATTTGCGGAAATACTTGTTGCAGTGAAGAAACTCAAGAATGGAAGATAACCTGGTGAAGACTGCATAACTTCGTAAATGATCAAGGCATCAATGAGGACATGCCTCTCATTGTGGATAACACTGATTGTTCGAAAAGGTCCCTGGCGACTGGACCAAAAGGATAATTGTTAAGATATTTAAGAAAGGTGATGCTCTTAACTGCGATAACTGGCGAGGTATAAACCTAATATCAGTACCAAGTACGGTTGTAGCGCTTGTAATACTGGAACGCCTGAAAAAACACTCGATTTGTATCTGAGAGAAGAGCAACATGGCTTTCGGACAGGTAGATCTTATTCAGATCTCTTATTCACGCTCAGGACTCTGATAGAAGAAGCCAATGAGTGGTCCAACAAAATATACATGCTCTTCATTGATTTTGAAAAGGTCTTCGATTCCGTGGACCGTGACACACTTTGGGAAATTCTACAGTATTATGGTGTTCCCAAGAAAATAATAAGTTTGATCATTTGCCTTTTATGAAAATACGGAATGTTGCATAAAGACAGAGAAAGAACAACTAGATACTTCAAAATTAAGTCAGGAATGCGACAGGGATGCGTTTTATCACACTTTTTATTTGTAATTTTAATGGACTATGTTTTGAGAGAAGCGGCTGGCTTCGGAATAACAGTCGGAAATAAAATCCTCTCGGACCTTGACTTTACATTTGTTGTGGCACTTCTGGAAATGACAAAGCAGTGACTCCAGGAGCTCCCTAATAAAGTGAGTGCTAAAGTGGAGAAAGTTGGCCTAAACATCAACATAGACAAGACTAAATCAATGGCAACATCAGGCTCGCCAGTCGAGCTCCTGCAAAAAAATCGTAGAGTCAAACAAGTCCATAAATTTAAGTACCTCGGAAGCTGGGTCGATTAAACAGGAGAGGTGCAAAATGAGGTCAAGAGAAGAATTGGCATGGCAAACACTGCTTTCAACAAACTTAAGCCAGTATGGAAATCAGAGAATTTCTCGCTTGCACTAAAGCTGCGACTGCTTAATAGCAACGTTTTGTCCGTGCTATTGTATGCCAGAGAGTGCTGGAAACTAGATGTTAGAACAGAGAAAAGACTCATAGCTTTCGAAAATATTTGCTGGAGACGCATTCTTAATATCGGTTGGCGTTAAAGAGTCAGCAACATTGAGGTCCGCAGAAGAACTGGTCAACCGCTTATTACTGAAGTGATGAAAAAGAAGAGATGGAGCTATCTTGGCCACGTCCTTCGGATGGAAGACTCAAGAATCCCGAACCAGGTTTAATGATGGCAGCCACGTGGGCGTCGACAGAGGGGAAGACCGAGAAACACGCTCAGACGCACGTACGATCGTGATCTACGCAGTGCTCACACGTATAGACATATAATATAATTATTACTGCTAACAAATTACTGCAGCACCGAGTCGCCCTTGGCAGACACAGCTGCGTATGATCATCCTCCACCCCAATCTATTCAAAGATTCCCTCTTCATCCCATCCCAGGAAGTTCCAATTTCCTTCAAATCCATCCTTATGGTCTCTTCCCACTCCATTTGGGGACGACCTGCTTTCGTTTGGCTCCATATGGATGGCCAAAAAGTACAATCTTTCATAAGTAAAACAATAATTCTAGTAAACGAGGGTAAGACAAAATCCTGCTCAATTCATGATTCAATACCAAATTTGATGCTAACCTCACTTCCAAGTAAACTTACTTCCCTTAACCGCAGCAATATTGTTCTTATACATGGCATTAATCACTTTAATATACTTATATGGTATGCAAAGGCGAATCTAGAATAAAATCTTGGGAGAGGGGGGGGGGGCAATTTGACAAGGGTGCCAATAATTGACCAAAATGACAAATTTATTTAAAAAAAGAGTGGAAAATAGAAAAAAACAATCCAGACCAGATCCAGGGGCCCCCTGGCCCTGGATCTGCAAGTGGATTTGAAATACATAGGTAGGACCTTCACTAAAGCTTTTCTGTCGGCTGAGTGCCTGTTCATAATCTATAGAATTGAGAACTGAAGGAATCTGATGGTTCAGACACTTCTCAGTTGTTAATCAAGAGTGGAAATTTGGTCGATGCATCCTAATACACTTTTTGCCACTTTGCAAGCTATTTTCTTAAAACTGTTCTGTCTATCTTCTACATTGTCAAACTGTAAACTCTCTAATTTCCTATTCAAGTGCTCCTGGAAGGTTCCTCCTAAATTCTCTTTAGGGTTTCTAACAGGGTCTTAACTTTCTCGAATATAGTAACCCTGCCTAAATTTGACCTTAAGTGCAATTGAGACACTGCTAGATAATGATCGTTTATTTTAACACCTGTAACAGCGCTCCTATATACCCTATTGTCTTGTATCGATCTTGCCAGACATAGATTTACAATAATATAATCTGTAAGGTCGGCCGTCATGTAAGTACCATATGAACTTATGTGTGATTCTATGATCAACTACTGTATGGATTTTTATTATAACCAAATAATCGCAGCAAACCGGTGCTATTTTCCTTCCCTGGACCAAATTTACATCTGCTTGGATATAATCTATCTCTATTTCTACCAGCCTGCGTAATAAAAGTGCAATAAAAATACCATATTTATACATTAGATCAGTTTGTCTGTTTCTGTAACTGTCTGTGAAATTCATCCTACTGTCTACTGTCACTGTCGGTGTGTCCTACTGACACATCCTACTGTCACTACTGTCTCTGCCGGTTGGTTCTACTGGAACGTATACTACTATAACAGATACTTTGCCCTTTTGGTCATAAAATAAGCAACTAATATTTTATTATTAATACATTCTCAATATGAGCAAAACCTAAAATCATCTTTCGTCATTATGAGCCCTACTCTCAGTCTGTGTACCCCATCCTTCCTGCCTGAGTAAATAAATTCTATATCAGCTAATTTCATGTTTCCTATCAATGGAAGATGAACTTCCGAGACTCCAAACAAATCTAGTTCGAAATATCCGAATTCGTCAGTCATAATGTCAATAAGATATTATTTTTCGACATCGTAACGTTCCATCTTACAATTTTCATATATATATATGTATATATATATATATATATATATATATATATATATATATATATATATATATATATATATATATATATATATATATATATATATATATATATATATATATATATATATATATATATATATATATATATATATATATATATATATATATATATATATATATATATATATATATTAGTGTGTGTGTGTGTGCATACACGTATATACTATTGCTACTACTACTACTACTACTACTACTACTAACAACACACTGCTTTTTATCATTTTATTTTTGAATATCTCTTAATTGAAGTGTCGATCCAAGCAGTTCGGATAACCTTCGAGGTAATCAACTCTTCTTATAGTCGATTCTTAAGAAAATATATACTGATTCCTTTTACACTGAGTGGAAATCAAGCAGCTTTTATCCATTCGCAGCCAGAAAAAAAATACCGTGTTTATTTATCATTTCACCCTTTGAAAATGAGTTAATTCAGGATTCATGATGTACAAATTATTAGAACTTAAATATACAATTAAAATGGCATTGTAATCAGTCATGGTATATAAAATAAAGCTTCAAACTAATTCCGTTTACTAGGCTCGCCCGAATCATTTTCTACGCCTTTCCTGGTCCAGAATTCCAAAACTGCGATTTTACTTCGGCTATTTTCACCGTATATTGATGATTCTCGTGCAATTGTAAACAAAATTAAATACGAAGTTTTCGCTGTCTAGCAAACTTTAACTTTTGCTAGAGCTTAAAAAACGGATCCTAACAAGAATAGAGACCAGCAAAAACTAAATACCTAAAAGAGTGCCACCTGTTGACGGCAAACACTTGTTTTCGACACAAATTTGAAAGAGAAACTGAAATTATCCGGGGATCTCTTAGGAACTGTTGCCTCCAGTTTTGCTAACAATATGAAAATCGGCGCACTGATGTGATATCCTTGATGCGTTTATACCACTCCCAAAAATATTTCACTATTGTCTCATGGAATGCTAGCTATTTTCTTCCATTGGGGAAAAAGCAGGAAATAAATAGGCATGATGTGGTTTCACAATGAAGGATCCTTCCTCCTATACTAAGGGTTTTCGCAAGTTGAGCAATCACATATATATATATATATATATATATATATATATATATATATATATATATATATATATATATATATATATATATATATATATATATATATATATATATATATATATATACATATATATATATATATATATATAAATATACATATATTTATATATATATATATATATATATATATATATATATATATATATATATATATATATATATATATATATATATATATATATATATATATATTAGCCAAAGAAAATCCGAAAAAAAAATTTTTCAAAGAAAATTAAAAAGCCTTTTTAAACTTAAGACCAGCAAAAATAAGTTATAAATCCGAAAAAAATAGTTTTTCAAGAAAATTAAAAAAACGTATTAAGCTTAAGACCAGCAGAAATAAGTTATAAATCCGAAAAAGAAGTTTTTCCAAGAAAATTAAAAAGCCGTTCAGAAATTACAATTATAAAATCAATGAAACCCAAAACGAAATGAAATCATAAGCAACGCAATAGCGCTGCCTAGGTAAAGGACGATGTTGGCACAATGTATTAATTACTTTTTTTATTCTTTAGACCGAGGCACTTCGCATAGGAAAAGTTATCGTAGAAACTTCAAACAGGACTCATTCGATTGGAAATTGAGAGGGCTAGACCTCTGTTTAATAGACGAAAGATAATGGAGGACCATCAACCCCCCTCCCCACGCCCATCATTTCCCCAAACGCATCCAATAAAACTTGAGATAGCCATTTTTGTTCAGCATGCTGAACAAAAGATATGGGTTGTAAGTTATACCCCTTGGGCTCATAAGGTTCTTATAGAAATGGTGGTTGTATAAACTTCAGAGGGGGCTCATTGGATTGGTAATAAGAAGTTCCAGTACTGTTTTTAAGAGTCAAAGTGATCAGGGGGCAGCTCTCTCCCCCCCCCAACAAACGTCGTATTTTACTGAAATGCATCCAATAGAAATTTTAAGATGGTCATTTTATTCAAAATAGTCCAAAGATCATATAACAAGTCTTTTGGGGTTGAGAAAAACCCCCACCTCTCTTTTCACCAAACGCATCTGATTGAAATTGCAAGAGACCCATTTTGTTCAAATAGGCCAAAGAACATATAGCATGTTGACACAACCCCCAAGAGCCCTGGGAAAAGAGCTGTCAGTTATGCCCTGGGGGCATATAAGGTTTTTATTGAAATCTTCGTCGAAAAAACTTGAAAAAGGGCCCTTTCGATCGGAAATTGAGAGGGGTATTGCCCTTTTTAATAGTCAAAAGTAATCAGAAGGAGAATTCCCGCCCCACGCCCATCATTTCCCCAAACACATCCAATGCAACTTGAGATAGCCGTTTTTGTTCAGCATGGTTTTATGCTGAACAAAAGATATGGGTTGTAAGTTATGCCCTGGGGCTTATAAGGTTCTTGTAGAAATAGTGGTTGTATAAACTTCGGAGGGGGCTCATTGGATTGATGATAAGAAGTTCCAGTGCTGTTTTTAAGAGTAAAAATGATCAGTGGGCAGCTACCTCCCCCCCCCCAAACAAACGTCGTATTTTACTGACATGCATCCAATAGAAATTTTGAGATGGCCATTTTATACAAAATAGTCCAAAGATCATATAACAAGGCTTTTGGGGTTGAGACAAACCCCCACTTCTCTTTTTACCAAACGCATCTAATTGAAATTGCAAGAGAGTCATTTTGATCAAATAGTCCAAAGAACGTATAGCAATGCCTCCAGTGTGGACGCAAAACCCCAAAAGCCCTGGGGAAAGAGCTGTAAGGTATACCCTGGGGGCATATAAGGTTTTTATGGAATGTGCAGTCGTAAAAACTTCAGGTGGGGCTCATTTGATTTGAGACTGGAATTTATTTTCCCCTTTTTAAGAGTCGAAAGTGCTTTAAGAGCAACCAGCCCCCCCACCTCCCACGCCCTTCATTTCCCAAAACCAACATCCAAACTAAGTTTTGAGACATTTATTTTTTCAGAATTGTTGAAAGGTTAAGTAATTATGCGTTTGGGGATGTCAAAAGGGCTGTTAGTATAGCTTACAGCTCTTTCCCCATGGCTGGGGGGGGGAGGGGTTCAAACCTGGAACCATAGCTATTTGAAATTTGGACGATTTTGAACATTGAACTCTTTGAAGTTTATACGAGCATTTCTTCTATAAGAACCACACATACCACCAGGCCGTAACTTACAACACCTGCTCCAGGCCCTGGAGGGTTTTGTCGACCCCGGAAACGTTATTATCTGATGTTTGAACTATTTTTAACAAAATAGCTATCCCAAAAATTTTCTCGAATGGGTTTGGAGAAAAAAGGACGTAGGGAGGGGGCTAGTTGCCCTCTAATCTCTTTTGAATTTTAAAAACTGAACTAGAACTTTCAATTTGAAATCAAATAGGCCCTCTCTGAAGTTTATACGAGCATCCCTTCAATAGGTACCACTTATGCCCTCAGGGAATAACTTACAACGCCTACCCTTAGGCCTTGGGGGTTGTGTCGACCCCAGAGTTTTTGTTATATGATCTTCGAACTATTTTTAACAAAATGGCTATCTGTAAGTTTGCCCTGAGGGCATGTATGGTTATTATAGAAGGAATATTCCTAAAACACATTAGAAAGGACTCATTTGATTGGAAATTGAAAGTTCTAGCTCACTTTTAAAAAGTCAAAAGAGACCGAAGGGCAACTAGCCTCCACCGCCCTTTTTTCCCCAAACCCATCCGATAAAAATATTGAGATAACCATTTTGTTAGAAATAGTTCAAAAATCAGAGAATAAGAACTCCGGAGTCAACACAACCCCATAGAGCCCGGGGGCAAGTGTTTTAGGTAACACCCAGAGGGCATATAACGTTTTTATGTAAAGGGAGATCGTATAAAGTTCAGAGGTGGCTCATTTGGTTGGAAATCGAAAGTTCTAGTAACCTTTTTTATGAGTAAAAAGGTATCAGACGGTATTTAACCCCCCCCCCACACACACACACACCCTCTTTTCGGCAAATACATCCAATCAAAATTTTGAGATCGTCAGTTTGTTTAGATAATTTCGGTCAGTTTGCAGTTTGTTTGAAATAGTCCAACGATCAGATAACATAAACTTCGGGTCAACATACCCCCCCCCCTCTAGCGCCCAGAGGAAGAGTTGTAACATATGCCCCGGGGTATATAAAGTTTTTAAGAAAAAGGTGATCGTATAAACTTCGGACGGGACTCAGATGATTAGAAACTGAAAGTTCTAGTTCCGTTTTTAAGATTCAAAAGTAATCCTATGGCAACAAACCTCCCCCCCCCACCAACCCCATGGCCATAAGGCTCCATTTCTTTTCTCCAGAGGCACTTCAATGAAAGGAGTGGTGTTATAAATTTTGGAGGGGGCTCATTCAGTTGGAAATAATAATTTATAGAGTCTTTTTTAAGATTCAAAGGTTATTAGAGGGCATCGAGCCCCCCCCCCCCCTTCCACGCCCTCTTTTCCCCAAACGCATCCAATCAAACCTTTGAGATGGCTATTATGTCCGAAATAGACAAGAGGTGAAGTAATTAAAATAATTATTCCTCGGGGTTGACAAAACCTCTCATTGCCCCCAGAGCAAGGGATGTAAGTTATGCAAGCTGTCCATTGTTCTTATATAAGGTTTTTGTCAAAGGAGTAATCGTATAGACTTTGGAAAAGCCTCCTTCGATTTAAATTGAAAGTTCTAGCTCCATTTTTAAAAGTCAAGAGTAATCAGACGATAGGCAACCCCCCCCCTCCACGCCTTTTTGAAATGCTTTCGATTAGCCATTTTGTTCAAAATCGTCCAAATGTCAAATAGCTATGGTTCCAGGTTTGAACCCCCCCCCCCCCTTAGCCATGGGGAAAGGCTGTAAGTTATACTAGCAGCTTCTATTGAAGGCGCTGTTGTATAAACTTTGGAGGAAGTTCATTCGATTTCCCCCAAATGCAGCTTATAAAAATTTTTAAATAGCCATTTTGTCCAAAATAGTCCTAAATTCAAATTTCTACAACTTAGAGGTTGAGAAATCCTCCATAGCCCCCAGGGGAAGGATTGTAACTTATGTAAGTTGACCATTATTTAAGTATAAGTTTTTTTGTGGAAGGTGCGGAAGTATTAACTTTGGGGGTAGCTCATTTGATCGGAAATTGAAACTTTTAGTTCTTTTTTGAGAGTCAAAAGTGACCAATGGGCAATTAGCCCACGCCCCATTTTCCCAAAGGGTATCCGGTCAAAATTTTGAAATAGTCATTTTGTTAAAATAATTCAAAGGCCAAATAAATATGCTTCCAGGTTTGAACCCCCACCCCCAGCTCCAGGAAAATGGTTCTGAGTTACGGAAATTGCTTACTGTTACTTTGATACTTTGTTTACTTTGATACCTTGTTTAATTTGATTCTGTCTTTACTTTGATACTTTGGTACTAGTTTTGATACACTGATGAAAGTTTGATGTAGAAAAATATTGATTTTGAAACAAAGCATTTTCTAATAACTTGAAACTTTTTGCAATCAAAAACGAACAAAGATTAATTAAAAACAAAATATCCGAAAAAAAAGTTTTTCAAAGAAAAGTAAAAGCCATATTAAACTTAAGATCATTAAATACAAATACCTGTTAAAATTCAAACTAAAAACGACAAGAAATTACTATTAAAGAATAAATGAAATCCAAAAGGAACAGAAATTAAACAAAAAATCATAGCAAAAAAAAACCATACAACAAGTACTTATATACATGAATAAATTACAAAGAGATTACTGTTAAAGAATAAATGAAACCCGAAATGAACAGAAATTAAATACACAATCATAGCAAACAAAAATACAACAGGTACTTATATAAATTAATAAACAAATATTAAAACGAGTGAAACTTAAATTGAATATGCAAACTTGTCTTCTATACTTGGTGAACCTATCTATGGAAAACGGTCAGTTCCCAGATGCTTTAAAACAAGCAAAAATTACACCTTTACATAAGGGTGGCGACAAAAGAGAAATGTCAAACTGGAGACCTATATCGATTCTGCCACTGTTCTCAAAAATATTCGAAAAGTTGTTCATAAGAAACTGTATTCCTACCTTAATTCTCTTGGGTTTTTATGTGACACGCAATTTGTATTCCGAAAATCTCATTCTTAAAATCTCCTTTAACTATTTTTATTCATTTTAAAAAAGCTTTTGATACTGTTGATTTTGAGCTGTTTTAAGACAGGATGTCACATTTAGGGATAAAAGGAAATTGGATTGATTGGTTTCGTTCGTATTTGTATGGTAGATCAATGCGTGTAGTGGTGGGGGATATTGTCAGTTCGCCTCGTCCTGTACTATGTGGAGTACCCCAAGGTTCTGTGTTAGGTCAGCTTTTATATTTAATTTACGTCGACACATTACAGTTCTACATTCCTGATGCCGCTATAAAATCCTTTCCGGATGACACAGCTATATCGATTGCTAGAAAGGCTTTGAGTGAGCTTGTTTCAAAAGCAAATGAAGTTCTTCTTGACCTGCATCTTTTTACTAGTCTTAGTTGCTTAGCAGTGAATCCGAGTAAAACTAATTACATGATTTTTAGTTGTACTGGAGTTATTGATAATGTTTTCGGTTTAGTTTATTTTAAGGGTAAGGAAATTAAGCAGATATTTGATACAAGGTATCTTGGTTTTCAGATTGATTGTAATTTAAATTGGAAAAAACATAGTGGAATTATATCGGTGAAAGTTGCGCGGGGCTTAGGGCTGATTCGTAGATTTAAACATGTTCTTCCTGTCTCAGTTTTGACAATTTTATATAATTCACTTATTCATCCTTACATTGTATACGTTTGTTCTGTGTGGGCTAGTAATTTTGTTGTAAATTTTAAACGGATACAAATTTTGCCGAATAAAGCGCTGCGCCTGCTCGGTGATTTTGAAAAATCTGAACGTACAATGGATTGTTATCGTCATTTTAATACTTTAAATGTTGGGCAGTTGAGAGATTATCAGACCGGTATTTTCGTGTATCAGTGTTTAAATAAACTAGCACCTAATTATTTTTGTGATGTTTTATCATCAAATTCTGCGTACCATTCTTATGATACAAAGAATTCCACGGACCTAGTACAAGAGACACTGCTAGGTCTAGTTTTGTATTTAGGCATGTGGGTGTTTCGGTTATGGAACAGTATGCCGGAAAGCATTAGGATGGCTGAGAGTGTGTCCTCTTTTAAAAATAAGATAAAGAATTTCTTAATGAATAAGGGTGAGGGGGGTGGGGGGCTGTATTCTGTCTTCTATCTTCTGTAAGTATTGGTTCGCGGTTCCGAAGAGGTTTATTTTTTATTTATTTATATGGTTGCAATTTTCTTTTTTTCTTTTTTTTTCAATATAAATGTAGTAATTGAGTAAAATATTGAGTCCTGCCACAAACAAATCTGTATAGATTTTCACGTGGTAGGTCTGTTTGATATGATTTTCTTGTGAATATTGGTCTTTAATAAAATGAATTTCTCCCTCTCTCTATAAACGAAGCTTGAAACGAACAAAAATCACTACAAACTAGAGTTTGGGTTTTGCCTCCTCCCCTATCTGTAAAAGTCTAAAACCTACTACGCCAGTGGCACTTTACTGAAAACTAGCCTATATGTGTCTTGAACAGTCTGGCAAAGCACAAATGAAATTAAGACGAATATATAATATATAATGATATCAGTTGTTTAAAGGTGATCAGTTCAATATTTTATTTCGCTGTAATTTTTATTTTCATTTCCAATATTGTAATAACTGGAAAAGAAAATATTTGTAATATAATTCGTTTTTAATGAAGCAACAATGACGGAGCAGCATGGGCGTAGGAAAGAGGGGGCAGGGGGGGGGGGGCCGCTGCCCCCCTAGAACTTCAAATTTACACTAGATATTAGTAAGAACATTTCGTATGTTGGAATTTTTTGTTGGATGTTACCTGGTAGATGGTTAAAAAAGCTGGAAATAAACAGAAATTTCCAAATATTGTTTGCAATATCAACATTTACTTTTTGATCTTCAATATTGATTTTCGGTCCGATATATATATATAGGAGACTGGCCCACGATCGGCTGATTTTGACTTATTTAATTCTCCATGAATTGATTCAAGCGATAAGAAGTTGCTGAGCATGTCAAAGCAAAAGTAACTCATTCAATACCATCCTTGAAAAAGACAATTAGAAATACTCCGCCATTTTTCCACCTGGATACCTCTCTATCCAAGTGGTCAAGAGTCCCAAACCTGAGTCATACCGGCACTGGTTCAGTCGTCTCTGCCTTACGTTTGCCCACTGGACAAAAGAAAAAGAAAAGTGACCAGGGGAACATTAAAGCTTGTTTTTCGGCTATAAAATTAAGAAAGAATATGGTCAGCATAAAACACTACAAAATGAATTTCATTCAGGTTTAAAAAAAATAAAGAGTATTAATTTCAAATTATACATTGACTGATCAACACCAAAAGTAAGCCGCTCCGCTAATCTTGGTGTTCTACCTTTCAGTGGTGGCAGTTTTATTTCAACTTCTGTCTTTAAGACACTATTCATCTCGTCAGTTAGCGCAAAGTCTCTTGCTCCAGTCTTTTTCCAAAAGAGGACCTTAAGTTCTTCAGTTGCTACTTTTGATAATGATAACATTGTAAACAGAATTCCCTTTCTTGCTCTTCAGCTCAATCAGAATATAATCACCAGCCTTGACTTTCTCAGTGTCAAATTAGAAGTTGCTGGTAGGGGGCTTGTCTTCAATGTCTATGCTGGGGTCTGAAGAGTTGTTGTATACAGGATCATCTACGTCAGAATCGTCACTCCAACTGTAACTCTTGTTGCCAGAGACACGCCTTTTGCTTTTTAGTCTTTTCACTAGTCTGACTTTCTTCCGTTCCAGAACTAGGGCTTTTTGGCAGATACAGCTTCTATCCTAGCAGTAATGCATTCTTTCATAAGGATGTCAGTCAGCACTTCTGAGTTTTTCGTATTTTTTTCCTGTTGATTGTTTGGGTTTGAGTTGATTGAGAAAATGCTGCAAGTAAAACAAAAAATGAGAGGCAGTCATCCAACCAGAAGTATTTTCTGAGCTGATCATGATGGTTCCTGGTAAAGCTCCCCTGAGTAAAATTTCCGGACACTGTTTTTGTGGGGAAATAAGTAGAGGAGGGACAGTGTTCCCAACACATTAACACCAGCACAAATCGTGGTCAAATTACCTCTTTCTGCTGACGTGACCTTCCCTACTTACTTCTGGCCTCGCTGTGCAATGATTTTACCAGGCTTGTGGATTTTTTCACACCGGAATCGTCAACATTCCAAATGTCTTGTGGTCTGAACATGTGTTTATATAGGCCTCAATCAAGGTTGTTAAAGAAAGCTCCTACACTGTGACAGTTGAAAGCAGTTGTCCGTCATAGGCTTGTACTTATTGGCGTTCTTACTGATAGAGTTTTAAGTCAATCCATAAAACCACGGTACCAATCTTTACCTGTAATTCCTCCACTGTTTCCACTACCTTTGCAGTTCCGTTATCCGGTACTTTTATGCTCTTAATAATGGCATAAGTGTATGCAAATTTACACGCTTCTAGGGGAATACAGTCGAAAGCATATAAGCTATCTTTTTCAAGTAAGTTTTTAGTCTTTTTGCTTGTTCCAATGTAAATATTGATCATGGGTTGTAACAGGGTGTAAGGAAATTCAGGTCCAGACTTTTTAGAGGGATATCCAGCTTCTCAACTTTTTTTATGTAGTCTTGCAGCGTTCCTCTAGGAACACCCATGGTACTTCCAGAGAATCCGACTGACTTCTTGTAGAATAAGACAGAAAAAAATGCTATTCTATTTTATTCTGGATCACAGCCACCTTTCTTTCTTTTCTCTCCTGTTTTACTTTTAATCACCTTATCTTGAATGAAATTTAACAGAAAAAAAAAGAACTTCAGTTCACCTACTGTTCTGACAGGATTAAACAACACCAGAAATAACACAGTTTTGGGTATTAAGCTTGCCTTCAACCTTTAAATATGCTGTTTACACAGCTTTTACAAGCATAGCCCAGTTTTGGACACCTTGGTAAGGCATGCTGAATTTACCCTGGGTATTGTGGCCAAACATGGAAGTTCAATATCCCACAGGATGAAAAAATACTAACAGCAAACTGGTGAAGATGGCACTTCTCGGAAGCTGCCAAAAACAGGCAAATAATAAGAGAATAAAATGTGATTTTACAACACGAGTTTTCTAGTATTCGTAATTAGGTGTAGGCTTTCAGAGAAAATTGAACAAAATTCCAGAGTTAATCACCATAAAACCTGATCCAATCTGAAATTTTTGGTTAAAGTATTAATTAAGGTCAGACTTTAAAAAGAACATACACTGCAATCTGACAGACCGTTTATAATCGCCCAGAAGCCCCAGAGGTTTTTGTATTGTAACTGTTTGCTTTGACTAAACGTGGGCCAGTCTCCCCTATACCAATTTTGGTATTTAATTTTGCCCAACAGTAAACTTTTGAGTTGAATTCTTAGAAGAAGCTGTAATCTAACCATAATGTGATTTGTGTCAAATCGCTTTTGTGGTGTTTATGTTTTCAGGAAATTGGAAGTAGGATAGTGGGTCTCTTAAGTTATACTGTTGCAGAAAAAGTAGAACATGGAAAAAGTTAAAGGCCGAGTTTTAGTGAAATATAGAATGACTAGTTTCTAAAGACCTATATTCAAAGGACCTCGGGAAGTATTAGTAAGATCCCTCCCCCCTCCATCACAGAAGCAGCTCCCCCCCCCCTACACAAGATGTTGCCTACGCCCATGCGGAGCAGGGTTTAGACTTTTACAGTTAAGAATAGGGGCAGTATCCAAACTCTTGTTTGTAGTGAAACTATATTTGTCTTGAACAGTCTCGGAAAGAACTAATGAAATTAAACTAAGTATTTGATATATAATGACATTAATTGCTGAAAGCTCATCACTTCAAAATTTAATTCTACTCTAATTTTTATGTTAATTTTCAATGTTGTAGCAAGTACAAAAGAAAATATTTGTAACTTAATTCGTTTTCAATAAAGCGCCAATGACGTAGTAGGTTTTAGACTTTTACAGTGAGAGAAGGAGGCAAAACACAAACTCTTGTTTGTAGTGATTTTTGTTCTTTTCAAGCTTCATTTGAATATTCAATTTATGTTTTACTTGTCTGAATGTTTTTTTGTTCATTTATAGTAATAACTATTGAATGTTTGTTTGCTATGATTGTCTATTCGGCTTGTACTTCTTTTGGGTTTCTTTTTAATTTGATAATAATTTATTGTAATTTATTCATGTATATTAGTACTTGTATGTTTATTGCTATGATTACTTATTTTATTTCTGTTCGTTTTAAATAAAGCAGACAAATAAAGCAGTCAAAGTCGAGAAAACAAGCCCCCTTGACAGGGAATCGATTTATTTATGGAAATTTCTATAATTTCAACACAATTCTGATTTCTTAGGACGAACGACAAGTTTTGGCACAGATTTCAAAACTTGACACTCATGGTAACAGTAAACCATCCAAATGCCAAAAATTTTGCAGAATTTTATAGAAAAAGAGACTTTAATGGCACTTGAAAGAAAGTGAAATAAAAGACAAAATAGATACAAATACGGAGGAGGTGGGTAAAAGGTATTAAAAATCATTAGAAATGAAAACAATTCTAATTTCAAGTGCAAGCGCCGATTCTCGAAAAATCAGATTATTTGAAACTTAATAATCTTTCCGATCCAATCTAATATAAAGTTCTTACAACATTTTTCATCTTAAAACCGTCTTCAAAAAATGAAATTTCTAAGAACGAGCAATAAAATAAGTCTGTAGAGACGCAACCAAGGTGGCGAATGTATTTAAGATTCATTCCAAAAGTAGAGTCTGTCTTAAAGAATCAAAAGAATCAAGTAAACGACGAGTTAAGAGTTAATTATTCAAAATACAACTAGACTAATATGAAAGCCATGCAAGAAATAACAACTTTTTTCGATTTTTTTTCCTCCTTTTTTTGCGAAAAAGGAAATTTCGGAATATGAAACCAATTTAGAATACTAGAAGAATGACAGCAATATATACAAGATAAAATTTTGATTCAAGAAATTCTATACATGTCCACTATTACTACTAATCACTGTATATAGATAATATAACAGTAAGATCACAGCTGATGATTTATGGCACTTCATTCTCGGCACGAACAAACAGCTCCTCCCATTTACTCTGACATTAGCGGGTCAGTATGTATTTGTCAGTCACTGAAAAACAGTGCGAATTTGTATGATTCGTAATTACGAAAGCAGAAAGAAACTCAGTGAGCCAGATTTTTTTTTTGCGAACACGTGCATATTACGAAGTAAATTTTGAGAATCAGGAAATCGAGGGACATACCTATCAAGGAAAATAAACTAGTGAGTAACTATTTTAGTTTTAGTAGTTTAAATATTTGATTATCTCTTTTTTTGAACAAAGGGGCAAAATTTCTAAAATTTGTGTTTGATTATCTCCTTAATGAGCTCCTCAGTACTACAGACAATAGAAATCAAACCAATATCAATAAACATGTGTGAAAAAATGAAGTGACTATATTTAATTTAGATGCAAGTCTGCATTCATGCCCACCACGTAATTTTCCTTGGAGAAAAAATTGATAAACTTTCGGAACTGAAATATAAATGCGAAGCGCCAAATTTCTTAATCAAATGTCATCACGTTATGGCATTGTTCAAATAAAACTTATTTTTAACTTGATTATCGTTGTAAATTCATTCTTTGTTTCTTTCTATTCTTAAACCAATGATAAATTTACCTTTTGCATTATTACAGCCCACTGTATATACATTTATATAAATTTATATGCAGTGTTACAGCCATATCAATTATTCGCCTTTCCTTTTTTATTCTTTAATAATAATTTCTGGTCGTTTTGAGTTTATATATATATATATATATATATATATATATATATATATATATATATATATATATATATATATATATATATATATATATATATATATATATATATATATATATATATATATATATACGGCAAGTACAAACAGCTCCTCTCATTTGATTTGCCATCAGCGGTCCAATTACCCTCGAACACCTATTTTGGCAGAAACTGTCACAAAATGTCTTTGAAACAAACTCGAAACTTCGAAACCTACTTGTAATTCCTTAAAACATCTAATAATAGCATTGCTCTGCTAATTATCAATTTTTATATATGTATTAGAATAAATTAATTTAAGATAAGATTCTTTAAAATTTAGTATTACAACACTGAAGCCAAGTTTCTCGTTCAAGAGAAATCTGACTTGTCTATACGTGAAGAAATCGAATGTCACTTATTTTTATAGTTGTTTAAATGTTCTCGACAGCACTTGCATCTAGGTCCGGGTTTTTATAATGGTTGAGATAGGGAAAGATCATACTGTCTATTATTTATATACAGTGCTACTAACAGAAATTCATAACAAACTCTGAGCAATTAATGACTTCTGTCAAACGAGAAGTTCTGGCACAGACTTTAAAATCGAGCACTCGTGGCAACTGCATACCACCCAAATGCCACATCCTATTATCCACAAACACACGATTTGTGGCAATAACATTGCAAAATACTCGTGATACAGCATCGGTGGCATTACAAAAAAAAGAGTGCTTGACGTCATAATTGTTGGACGTCGCTGGATTTCGTTTGTCCAAAACTGAAGCTCATACAGAGGTGCCTAACTTGGCAATACCGATCATTCTCTCGTTTCTGCAAGGATCTAACTACAGCTGAGGGCTAATTTTTACTCGAGCTGATCATATCAACCTTAAAGAAACTTAAAAATACAAAAGCAGCTGGTATCTGTTGCATTAATTCAGAGCTGCTTAAAACAAGCGGATGGACAGCATCAACTACCACACTATCACTCCAGTTTCTATTCCTGGAGAGCTGTTTATGATGCTGCAGCTGAAACGAATAATAAGTTTTCTACATGCTTTGCACCCCCCCCCCCCAAAAGCTGGCGTCATGCCAGGAAGATCGACAGCTGAACATACACAGACGGTCAGACACGTCGCTGACAAAACACTAAAATTCAATAAAAAAGCTTTCACAGCTTCTAACGACTACCGTTCTGCCTTTGATACTGTAGGTAGACGAGGGGTAAATTTAAAAACCTGTGGAGCTACCTAAATAGACAATCGGCCTCCAAGAGCTCCAAAGCATTATAGAAATCGCCGTCCTGGCTGACGAGAAGCTTTCTTCTTCCTTCCTCATTAGAAATAGAGTGCGGCAAAGATGCACAGCTGCTCCTGAGCTGTTTAACGGCGTCACAACGACCATCCATTTGGCATCAGTCATGTCGGGAGGACTCTGTCTAAAATTGACCTTGCGGATGATGTAGCTGTCTATACCAACAATCTTTACCACCGTAACTCTGGACTCCAGACACTTTCCTCCAAGACATCTGTGGTTAGAATGCAAACCAACTGTGATAAAACGAATATCAAGTCCATCGACAAGCAAGCATCTGCTTTACCCTTGACTGTTAAGACAAAAAGTCACGCTTTTGACTCGGTAAGGTAGCTCATTTATCTCGGACCAATCAAATCGTCAAATGGCACACTTGATGCCAAAAACTCAGCCAGAAAAGCCTACACAATCTTTGTATTAGCAAGACTCCTAATAGCCACAGGATGGCTGGCCCCATCCCCCATTGCACTTCCTAGGTGAAGGGCCTCGGGATGGAGATCAGCACCACCGGTTTGGACTTTAAGACCCCAAGACCCCCCGCAAAGATCATTATGGATTTTAGTATCTCAGAAAACGCTGGCAACATCTCCTAAAGAGGCCACGAACCAGACGGGTTGGTATAATAAACCAAAGCATCCTCAGCAGCAAAAACAATCCCCATGAGGCCCAATTCCCCACCCTAGGACACGGACACTTGAAGAACACCGACGGTGTTGTCAATAAGCTCCCTCTACGCTGTAAACCGTGCTTAAAAAAAAACACTAACTCAATTCAGTAAGTAAGTCAACATATATAATCATAATAATAATATAAAGAACTAATATTTTTAAGTTATTTCGTCTTTTGATGCTTCCCACTGAAGGATCTATGATTTTCATAAGAGAAGGGGGGGGAGTCACTGTAATTTATGAAACCAAAAGATTGTTGGTGTGCTCAATAGGAAATTGAAGATGAAAACGTTACAGACGAATGTGCCATGGCGTAGCAATATATCCTCAAACACATATATCCTCAAGCGTATAGCAAAAGCTAATACCTTTTCAACGATGTTGAATAGATTGGCTATCTAAAAATTTTGATTTGGCAATATTTTTGTTTTTATTGGGTAAACATTTTTGTCTTGCGGCATTCTGATTAAACATTTCGTCTTACGGCATTAGTATTCTGAACAACAAGAACCGAAAGATTGAGTTAAGAACTTCGTTACAGATTGACAAAATAACCAGTTCAGTAACGTAAAGAGATAGAACAAACGCACACAAATGGACACTATCTTTGTAAGTGTATCCTATATTCTTTTTTATTGGTTTAAATTGGGCTAAAATTGGCCCATAAATTTTAATAGCAAAATGCTTGAGATTTCAGAGCTAAATTTTGTTTCTTCGAGATCCAAAAAATATAAAGAGTTTTTCAGTTTAAAAAGAAATTTCAGGAATAGCTCGTTGAATATTTTAGTTTTTGGAATAAAGTCATTTTTTTCGAGTTTTTTTCTTCTGTCACTTAAATTAATTCTGTATTATTATTTTTTTCGTTTTCCGAAATGATATAAAGAATTCTGGCTTCAATTAGTTAATGTTTAATTGTAGGTTAATCAATTTATTTTATTTGCAAAGGCCAAAAATATCTAAATCTTTCCGGTTATCCTATTTAAAAAAGGAATTTCATGAACAGCTTCTTGGACATTTTAGTTTTTTGAATAAAGTAATTTCATAAACATTTCTGACGCGTTTTTACTTCTACCACTTAAGTTTATTAAATTTTCTTCTCTGTTTATTTTCGTATGCATAGACTGAATTCTGTTCTGAATTAGTTGATATTTAGCAATACTTGGTCAATGAATTTTACAAAGGCCAATAGCATCAATAGCATCTAAATCTCTCCGGTTACTCCATTTGCTTCGAAATAAAAAAATATAAAGAGTTTTTAAACTAAATCAAGGACAATTTGCTTAGTTTATACTATTATTTTTTAGGGGAAATTTGGCCTACTTCAATTAGTTTATTGCAAATTCAACGCTTTATATGAATACCTCATTAACTAACAGAACTCGTTCTAATTTTGTCACCAGAAACACTATATTGGGAGGGGGGATAAAACCCCACCTTTTAAGTCGGAAATCCACAAAGGAGCTATTTTCTCTTAAAAGTGCCAAATAGCAGTGTTTTTGACATTCTTAGCACTTCTTTGAAAATTTGCTGCTTTTTCAACTAGTTTACTTTTTGGCTCATTGATGCAACGCAACATACATTGTCAAAGTTTGACCTTAGCCCAGTTATTAACCAAAAATCATGGAGATTTTCAGCCTTTACTTGGTTAGGGTTTTAATAAGGAGCATCATGTCATCTTTTTCTACTAAACCGTAGGACCAAAGTCTTTTCTACCCATTGGACTGCGCATGGTTGTATAATTTCGGACATAGTGATCCTTCGGAGTGAAATGCTGCATTAAATGTTGATGAACTGTCACGGGAGATTAGAGAGAGAGAAGGATTTATTGAAAAAAAAAAAACATATCAACAAAAAATTATTGCTGCCTCCCCTAAAAAGCAAAGCTTGTCCGTGGGGGAGGTAGAGAAAACAAAATCCATAAAACAAAGAATACCTGGCCACCGACACCACTAATACCATCACACTAAACAATGAATACAAAATAATATCATATATTTACTTCCTCTGGGAACATCATATCAACAAAACCCCCACAATAAATAAATCAATTAATCAGTCAAAACTTATATTCAGCAAAAAGCAGTTCCTTAATGATTTTTCTAAGAATATTGGGGTCACCAATAGTCTTAATATCATTATTCAAACTATTTCATTTCCGCGTACCTCTATAAAAAAAACAACAGAAAAACATGAACGGGACGATATATCTCTAGGTACACAGAAGTCCGCGCTTCCCCTTGTATCATGAGAATGAACAGTAGAACTAATGGACAATCAATCACCAAAACAACGAGACTGAACATCCTGCTACCGTCCAAAAATAAACCACAATATATAGAACTCACGAAGGCCTGCAGCTGGCAAAATTTTCAAAATTGGGTAAATTTCTCTAACAGACATACGCGGAGCTATACCGGCTAAAATTCTTACTGCATGATTTTGTAGAACTCTTAAGGGTTTTAAGGTAGAAGAAAAAGTAGAGAGCCAAATACTTGAACAATAAAGTATTTACGGTTGTATTAAAGAAAAATAAAGATGGCGAAGGACAGACTTGGGAAAACAATGTTGGAGTTTCTTCATTATACCAAGATTTCTTGCCAGAATTTTTCTAGTTAAAGTTACATGTTTCTTAAAAGATAGAGTTTCATCTATTACAATCCCAAGGTATTTAAAAGACGCAGTCCGTTTTATAACGCCATTGTGCATATCTAATTCCTTGATCCATGGGTAAAAGTTTGATGATCGCGAGAAAATAATAAAGTTAGACTTAGCCATGTTAATCCTTAATTTATTTACCCTCAGCCACGCTGTTATTCTATTAACTGACTCTTTCATGGAAATCTGCAGCAGCTCCGCTGTCTTAGCTGTGCTAATGGCTGTTGTGTCATCAGCAAAAAGTGAAACTGTTTCATTAGTAGGGTTTACCGTTAGTTCATTTATTCTATAGCAAAAATTATTTAGACAATTTGGTAAATCCTTAATAAATATCAAGAATAATATAGGACCGAGAACTGATCCTTGCGGAACACCTATTTCAATACGCTTTTTTTCGGAAGAAGTATCATTTAGTTGGACATACTGATAACGATAACTTAAAAAACTTCTTAAAAAATTTAATGATATACCCCTCAAACCATACACCTCACACTTCTTAAGTAGAAGTTCATGATCCGCAGTATCGAAAGCTTTCATCAGATCTAAAAATATAGCACCTATTTTGAAACCTTTATCTTATACATCATTAATAATAGTTGTCAAATAAATCATCGCCTGTTCCGTTGTCCTTTTTCTACGGAACCCAAATTGTGTCCCTACCAGTAACTTATGATCTTCCAAAAAAGTCATCATTCTAATACTAAAACACTTCTCTAAAACACGAGAAATGATGGGTAAAACAGATATCGGTCTATATTTTCCTGGGTCATTTTGAATACCACCCTTATGAATTGGGGTTACTCGGGCAACTTTAAAACAATCTGGGAATTTTCCTTGACGAAAACACTTACCCACATAAGACTTCAGATATAACAGGAAAAATACATTTAAGTGTTTTTAAAGTAATATGGTCGCTACCAGATGAATTACTACACAACCCATAAATAATTTTTTTTAATTTCATCAACTGTTAGAAGTCTAAGGAGAAGAGACACATCAATGGGGTCCCTCAGTAAGGACTCGGGCGTTGGGTCCCCACTATCAGGCACAACTGGCATAGCTAAATTCAGACCAATATTCGAAAAATAACTCTGAAATTCATTGCATATGTCCTTTTCAAAATTCAAAGTCTTTCCCATTACACTAACTAATTCATCAGGAACGCTATTTATTTTTAATCTAATCACTTCTTTTATTAGTCCCCAGGTTTTCTTTGGGCATTCTTCGACCTCCTTAAACTTTTTCTCAAAATATTTTTTTTTTTCATTTCTTAAAATTGTATTCAACCTATTTCGATAAATTTTATATAATTGCTTATTTACTTGTGTCGGGTTAATTATTTGAGCTCTAAAAAATTTATCTCTTACATTTATTTGCTTCAAAATCACAGGACCAATCCAAGGTTTTTTACTTGAGTGCTTTCTATTAAACGGTTTTAATATGACTACTTGACTTATCAAGCTCTGTAACTTTTCATAAAATAAAACAAACTTTGAATTTGCGTCCTGAACTTCGCCTAGAACATCGTACCAATCCACCTTTTCTATATCATTTTTAAGTTTTACCATCGCACTTTTACTGATCACTGGAATCCTTGATCTTTTGCCTTTAACCACCTTCTTGACAGTTTTAATGCTAGCTGAAACTTCAAAGTGGTCAGATACATCATTGATAAGGACCTCGGGATGACTCAAGGGGATATTAGAAAGGATATAATCCAGAAGCTTGGCTGATGTTCCCGTAATTCTTGTAGGGATATTTACACAAGAATGAAACCCATTGAATAAACTTCTATTAATAAATTCAGTGCTAGCAGATGACTGATCAATAAGGTCAATATTAGAATCCCCCATAATAAAACATGGCATAGAGTTAATCGGAAGTTTCATTAATTGTTCTTCAAATAGGTCCATAAAGTCTTGGAGCAGGCTCTGTGGAGGACTATATACTACAACAATACAAAAATTCAAATTCTCTCTAGTTATATGTAAAAAAAAACACTCGCAAACTTTCTCTCTATATATTGTAAGATCTTCTCTTATTGAAACCTTATAATCAGCCTGAATGTAAGCTGCTAGGCCTCCATGTTGGTAATACTCGCGATTCCTTACATATAAATTATAACCAGTGATATGTAGTAATTGCGAGCTGTTATCATTTAACCACGTTTCAGTTAAAGCGATTACCTTAAGGGCATTAGTATTTATTAATTCCGATAAAAAATTATGCGCAGAATTCAATCACTGACAATTCAAATGAAAAATGTTTAGGCCAAAATAGCCCCTATCACAATACAAGGGTAGTGCTTCTTCTTTAAAAATATACCTTGATGGTTCATTTGTGAAAATCTCAGTGGCATTAATATCTAAATTTCTATTTATCCTTTGATTAAACTGGCTGGAAATATCAACCCTTTGACTTTCAAGTTGCAGGACATTACTGTTCCCAGGAGGAAAAACGATATCTCTAACCATCATCAATAAAAGTTAATGTATGTGACGGTAGAGGGTGGCGGTGGCGAAAAAAATCATTATCTACTAAACATATACCTAGACCTAGATAAATACAAAAAAAAATAACAAAATATATTCCGGCAAAGCGGACATACAATTTAAAAAAGCACATTATTGCAAGCTTCATGGCACAAAGCAAAACCATTCAAAAAGACATCAGCCCGCTACCACCCACTCAAAATAATTTCACATTAACAAACATTTAAAAATTATTTACTAAAAAATAAAAATTAACATTAACCCAAACATTTCAAATTCATCACTATCAACTTTTCCATATCTATTTGATTAAACCAAGCGAAAAAGAAAAGATAATTAACCAATAAGTAAACTAAACACATTCAATAAAACACTCATTTTTTAGCACCTCTGGAAGCTGTGGAGGGAAGAGGCTTAAGTGCTAGTTCCTCAATCCATTCATCACACGTAAACTTCACTTTCATACCACCCGGACGTTCAAACTGAAGATATGGTGGAACTGTGTTTGATACCCATGAAATTATACCCATCGTTTTAAGACAATTTTTTTTCATATAGCTTTTTTCTTGCCTCTCTCACAGAAAATGGGGCATCATCACTCACATAAATGTTTCCCTGGTTTGCTATATTTCTTCCTTTAAGCTTCTTCCCATTTTTAAGGATTTCAATCTTGTTTCCACGGTTTTTTACATTAACCTTAAAATATTTCTTATCCTTTTTTATTGCAACAACTGAAAAATGGGGTATCACTTTTTTTTTTGAGAGAAAAAGGTTTTATTAAAAAAAATACACACATTAACAACAAAACCCGAAGTTTATTAAACTTGTATGGGTACACATCACCTTTTACAAAACCCTACATACACAATTACTACCAGCCAGCCTTAGACCCCCCCCCCCCAAAAAAAGGACAAAAAATAATAATAATGAGAAGAAAATAAATAAATAAAAATAAACGAAATAAATTAATTTCTAATAATTTCACGACCTAATTGGATACCGAAGACACAAAACGACACTGGTAAAGCGAAGATGGATACCGAAGACACTGGTAAATTTAGTCCATCCGTACATATCTCGGTAAACATACGTTTGGCTTGATCTTCATCCTCACAGACTGCATTCCATACAACCAAATTATTTTCGTTAGGCTGATACTCTGCAGCCATAAGCCTATCAGACATACATAGGGTCTTTTATTTAAAATATTTAACTTCTGACTGCAGGTTAAAATTATCATTTTTCAACAAAGAAATCTCATTTTCTACAGCATTTGTACAAGACTTAATCCCGGAGAATTCAGATCTTAAGGCTAATTGCTCTGATTCAATTGTTTTTATTCTATTTTCTACTACAATGAATCGCTGTTCAATTGATTTGACTGAGCTATGAGTTTCACGCATAATGTCCATCATCTTTGCAATTTCCTCTGATAGGGTCATTAACGAAACCTGAGTTGTCACTAGTTTCCGACTATCCGGATTTCTTGACGTATTTGGGGTACTTGTGGCAATATCCTCGCTAGAATCAATATCTGAACGACTTCTTTTATTTTCTATCTTGCCCATCTTGTCTTAGTTATAGCTAAAACTTACTTACTGGCAAAAGAAGAAGCCACCACTCCTAACTTAGTGCTTTGTCACCACTGCACTTTCCCTTTAATCTCATATCACGAATAATTTGAGCCTTAATTCTCTGTGGATGAATAACAGCTGATCATTTCCGTTGTTGAGTTTTCTATTACTTTAATCTCATATCACGAATAATTTGAGCCTTAAATCACTTTGGAGGAATAACAGCTAATGATTACTATTGTTGAGTTTTGTTTAGGAAAAGGCTTGTATTTTCAGATTGTCTTTTATCAAATTATATAAATTTTTCATTGTATCACAGTATGCAGATAATTTAGCAATATTCCATCTTCATTCATTTCATTACGTGATTCATAGAGTGGGCGATAGCAAGCAATACGGTCTTAACCGTTTGAGCAATGAATCATGACTGAAAGTTTCAGTCAAGTTTCATGACTGAAACTTGAGTAAACATTACATGTTTACTCAAGTTTAAAAACGGGTACGAAAGGACAGGGAGGGAGGGCAGGGTACCGTTCATGTACCTAAGGCTTTAAAAGAGGCACTAAAACTTTTAGTTTCCGATTGAATGATTCTTCAAGTTCCTATGACAATTCCTTCTATACGAAGTGGTTGGAAAAAATACTACACGGGATACTCATCACTCTTTATTTGGTCAAAATTAATCCGTCGTTTTATAAAAAGCAGCGAAGTCAAAGCATTGTTAAAAATAATAAAAATTTAACAAGTTTCATAAAATAATATTTAAAACCAATATCTAGAACAATATTTCCAACGAAGAAATCTTATGCTATTTCGAGTACCAACTGATGATAATTCCGAGATACTCTTGGTGAATTATATAAAAGTTTTCAAATCAATGTATTTGAAGAAGTCAAAATCAAACCAAAGGAAAGGAAAAACAGTCTTGTAATTACTGAAACTAAGTACAGCGCAAAACTTTTGAAAGGCTTCTGTAAGAGAAATTATCTTCTTTTTTTTTCAAAGATATATTTTTTTACATCAAAATCAGGATATTGAAAAGTCCCTTGTGCATCAACATACTATGTCCTACTTCTTGCGCTCAAAAGGAGACGGAGAATGAAATAAGAAAAAAAATGACAGAATGGACGCATTGCGGATCAGCGGAGGTGGCCCACCCCCGCTGGAATCCTAAATTTTTTGAATTTCTGGGCACTTAAGATCCGCATTATTAAGTATAATTTATTTTCTCCCCCCCCCCCCCAAAAAAAGGTCCTGCACACGCACGGCACATTCCGTACACTCAGAATTGCGCAGTTCGACTACGATACATTTAGAAACTTTCTATTAAAAACAAAAAACCAACACTGGGCCAAAGCTTAGCTCGTTTTACACCTTGTTAGGACCTAAGTGAGTTTTCCAATGAAACAAGACTTACTAAGCCGTGAATTAGTTCGATTTTGCACTGAATCAGGATTTAGCGTCATATTCTCGAAAATTCTGGACTTGGCTCATTTTTGCATCGAATCAAGACTTGGCTCGTTTTTGCACCAAATGAGATCCTAGTTCGCTCTGCACCAAGTCTGCCCACGACTTTGGCTCTGTTTTTTTTTCTGCACAGAGTAAGCGACTTTACTCATTTTGTGCAATGAATTAAGACTTGAATAGTCTTTGCATCGAATCAGGCCTTAGTTCGTTTTTCTCCGAGTTAGTACGCCACTTGAAATTTGCTTATTCTTGCACCAAGTTAGGACTTAGCTTGTTTTTAAAATGAGTCAGGAATCAGCTCGTTTCGAATTACGGCTTAGCTGCTTTTTGCTCAACTCAGGAGTTGACTTATTTTTCCAACGTGTCATCAAACCTCTGCAATTTTAATTTAGCCCGATTAGTAACCCAAATATTTAAATTCAGACTCTTTGCTTGATTAAGATTTAAACAAGGTGAAAATGCTTACGTTTCCTACTAAAATACTTATATATCCGTGAAAAACGGGCCATTTATATATATTGAGGGTCTTGCCCTTGGGTCTTCATATTAAACCATGGTTTTACACCTTCTGATCATTATGAGTGAAAAGCCAGACCAAAAAGTTTATCCGGTGCCGTGTTATGGGGATTTGAGGTCCCCAAAGGCGAAAAAGGGCACTGGAGAGTGTGGTTCACTAATCACTTTATGGCTCCACAAAAGAACCTAGAACTTTTAATTGCTGATTTAACGAGCCCCTCCAAAGTTCTTATGACCATTACATCTATAGGATCTATACTGTTAACATCTATAGTGTTAAGAGGGAAAAATAATAAAACGGGATAAAAATCATTCTTTGAAACTCTACTGTATCCATACAACTTTTATCACTTTTGTGTTTCAAAGATTTATCAAAAGGAATAGAAATTGTCCCAAGTATCCAAATAAAAAGTATTAAAAACACTGCTTAAAACAAACCGTCTACTAAAAATTTCTATAGAAGAAAACGTGCACTATTCCAAGTCATACGTAACGATAATTTCTAGTCACTCTTGATAATTATCAAGAAGTTTTTGAAAGGAAAATCTTCTGCTGTTGGAGCCTGCAGCGTCATATTTCTCAAAAGAGACAGAGCTTAAAGACTCACAAAGAGACTAAGAGTAAAATAGGGATAGATATTCAACTACTTCCTATTAATAAAAATCGTTCAACTCACCCAGAGATGTTTTATCTACAATTGAAACACATAGCTTTCAATAAGTTGTTGTTTTTATTACAGTATACCATGTTTCTCCAGTCAGTCGTCACATTTGTAAACCCTTTTCCTCTCACTCAAATGAGACTAGAACCCCATTCAAATTTGGAATCTACGCTTGTACGCACTCCCGCAGATTGGAATGAACGCAGCTCCGAACTTTTTTTCGCCAACACCAGAACAGAAGAAAATGATGATTCGTACATATTTACTACATTTACACCACTTGAATCTTACAGGAGCCCTGATGTATCTACCACCAACACAAACAAAGAAGATGTAGATATATCATACATAGAACCTGAATGGGCATTTAACCCAATGAATGGTAACTCAAAAGTATATACAATTAATATCAAAACTGAAGCAAACGATCAAGGTAAGATCAAAGTGTACCGATCAAAGCGAACACATGGCCGAGGAAGAAAAAAAGGATATGAAAAAAAGAAGAAATTTGACCCTGTGTCAGAAAACATTAGATTTCTTTTTTACTTTTAAACCCAACCATACTGTATTCAGATTGCTAAATATGTTATTTAGTCTATATTACTGTTGTTTCCTGTAAATATTTCTGGTTTTGTATTGTTCACAGGCATTTATTACCCTTATATAATACAAATTCTGTGACATTTTTTGCTATACGAGTACTTAAGAAGAAGAATTTTTTTTTTGAAACGAAGAAATTTACCCAATACGAATATAAGCACAGTATTTTATATTCTGACTAATAGCTTTGTTCTGATTTGATATTACTTACTTACTCTATAGGCACTTTGATTATCGTATTTGACCTTGTAAGCCTCCTCAAGAAAAGAATTTCGGTAGATATGCTCCAAATCTGGGTGTCACAGGTCGGGGAAATTCTCGCCTTGTCAATTATTAGGGACATAAGTAGTCTTTCCAAACAATGTATTGAAGCCTGCTGTAGAGTTTACCATGTTTATATCTTGTGTTATAATACTGTAAACATTATGTTTATTTCTTCTTCTCAAATTTAGGGTTCGAGTTTAATTATCATTTTTAAGCCTTTACTGCTTGAAGTAAGGGGCAAGATTTAGATTGATTTGTATAGCAGCAATTAAGTAAGTAATGCACCCTCCCCCCCTCTAATAGAAGGTGTTTTCTGCTTGCAGGCAATTAAGTTCTAATTTCCCTTGTAGTCTTTACACGTATTATAAATTGACATCTGATTGTATTTTGGCCCATTACCCCCTCAAATATTGATATGAGCCGTCCTAGCCGAGTGGATTGGTGCGCTGGATTTAGGATTTTCTGTCTGAGAGGGCGAGGGTTCGAATCCTAGTGCATCCAATTATTTGGTTTGAGACGGGGGTCAATGGCGTGACTCTGTAAGCTCAACCACAGTCGACACAGCTCTAAATGGGTCCCTGGAAAAATCTGGGGAAGGTAAACAGGAAGGGTGTGCGAAGCACAGGATGGTTGGCCCTCAACCCCCCATTGCACTTCCTGGCTGAAGGGCCAAGAAACGGAGATCAGCACCACCGGTAGGGACTGTAAAGTCCAATGCCGTATTCTTTACCTTTACCAAGTACTTTTCTCAAATTTTGCGGATTGCTTTAAGGATCCAAAGTAAAACATCTGATTTGTTAAGGAAAGTAAGTTTATTTTCAGACTCTGGCGAGAAGCACCAAGACCACACCAATCTTTGAACCATGGTGTAGATCAATCTTAACACCAACACAATAGTTCTTAATTAAATTGTTTAAAGATTTAGAGTAAGAGTTATTCGCGCACTAATCTTATTTTGACCGGTGATTAGTTCCTATCTGTCGTTTTGTGCAGTATTTATCAATCGTATTTTGCATTATATATGTATTATTGTGCAGTATTTTGCAGTATATATTGTGCAGTATGCCGTATTTGTGAAGTCGTTTCGAGTAATTATCAAAATACCAGACGTTTTGTGCAGCCGCTTATATTGGACTTCCAAATTAAAAAACACTATAAAAATGGAAGTAAAGCTAGTCTCTAGAATCAGTAGTAGTGGACAAAGTAAAAATACACGGTCTACTCATCTTTATCCCCCCCCCAATGCAAAAAAAAATGTTCTGACATCATTTTCTTAAAGGGTCGAACCAGTGTACACAAATGTGCTTGAAACACGTACTAATATAATGCATCTACCATGAAGTACAAAAGACTTGGATGAATGGGACACTTCTTGACAGAGCCAACTGCGCATAAAACCCAACCATGACACCATTCCTTCCTACTACTGGAAAGCCGAGCAGAACGAACAAAGTCGACCAAATGACCTACTCTTATTTGTGGCATTTTTGTTCGTTTTAAGCTTGACTTGATCATTCATCTTAATTTCTGTCCGTTTTAGCATTCATGTGCTCAAATACAGTAAAATCTGAGATCTCTCCGTTCGACATGATTATTTGTTTCAATTCATATTAGCTCTGGATAGGATACTATTTGTTAATTGATGGTTATTTATTTTCCGTTTTAAGTTTGAATAGGACTTTACTTCTGCTCATCTTAGGTTTTAATATGGTTCCATTAATTTAATACGGATGTTCCATTATTTAATACGGAAAATATGGTTCCATTAATTTAATACGGATACCATTCGTTTATTGATAGCAATTTTTTCCGTTTTAAGTTTGAATTTTTATATGACTTTACTTTTTCTCATCTGTACTTATCTTTGAAACACTTAATTTGACAGAGCATTTTTTGAAAAATAATTTTTTTCTGTTTTTAATTGACATAGTTTTATTATTGACTAACATTCGTAATTTTGGAAAGCTCGTAATATTTTTTTCATTTTTCTGCTTAAGAATTACAATTTATTATTATAATATCAACTTCTGGTGGTATTTGAATATCCGGTCAAAATTTCTGACCAGCAGTAGCTTTGTGTAATAAAGTCCCAATAATGTCTGTACCATCGGGTGGTAACCATCCAGACCACCATCCAGAATCAGAATCAATATGCTGAAACAAGCTAACGTAGACAAGAATATAATCCTGTAGATGGCACTCATGTTAAAAAAAAAAAAAAAGATAAAACACAGAACTTACTGAACATTGGCGTTTAATAAGGCACAAACGAATTTCAGAACTGTTTTGTGCGTATGGCATGCCACTTTAACCTTTCTCTGACTTTTAATCTTGTATTTACTTATCTCATCACAAGTAGAGGTAAGATGTTTCAATATTTATGGCTATCTATAACAAACTAGCAACATCAACTAAGTCAAGCTGCACCGACACATAAAAACACGGTAGTTGTAAAAATAGATTGTCAAGTTATAACCTGCATGAGCGTCGAACAGAATTATTCTGAGAGCTCTTTCCTATAAAGGGTCAAGTTTGTCACTTAAATAGCCTGCGTTATTGACTGGAGTGTCAACAGGTCTAGCGTATTCTAAAATTGGTCTGATATATGTGAGGTAAGCCATTCGCAGTTGTGAAACTTAAGAACAAAATCGACGCATTTTGATAAGAGTAAGAACTATACATTTTAATAATCCTCTCAACATGAGCAGTTCAAGAGTGCTTAATGCTGTACGTAAAACCGAGAAGCACAGCTGAAGATGCACATGGGTATGATGAAGGACGGCACACAAGGTATCTCTTCAGAGGATTAAAGCGAAGGATTTTTCTTCTTTTTCTTCGTTGGTGTGAAGACTTTGAATAGCTCATTGGTCTTTAAAGTTGTTTAACATGGCACAAATAGATTGGGGAAAAAACTATGAGTTTTCAAAAAAACAATCGAGAATTACTGACAATATTTAAGTCTCTCTTCAAACCCAGAAAGGAGGGAGTTGACCAAAGCTAAAAATAGTAAAGCTTCAAATTTAGTGTCTATGGGCGCCACATGTGAAAGCCCAATCTGACTCGGTATTTCGGGCGAAAAGGCTATAGGCACACTAGTATAAGTTTTGAACAGAAATAACCAAAAATAAATAAAATCCAATAAACGTGAAAACCGATCAGTTCTAAAATAGATTCGACTTTTTAAATTCAGCCTACTATACCTCACGGTCGGAGTTAGTGGGTATGGTTAGCTGTTTGGACGGCAGGTCATCACGAAAGTAAAGTGCCCTGGCAATTAAGATCAAAGTAACGACGAGTGTTAAAACAGCTGGTGTAGCCTTTAGTGCATGCCGATTCTGATGTAATATCCCAAGACTTTCTCGTTATTGCAATATGAGTACTGCTTTGCTTGATAACAACTTCAAGTTCATCAATTCTGCTTTTCAAGGATCTTCCGCAAGTGTTACGCAATTGGGCATAGCTGAAAAACGCATATAACAGATTATGTGGTATTATATCATAGTCACTAATAGTAACTCGTTCGGTATACTATTGAATGAGCAAAGGCGGCATTTCCAGAATAAAAAAACAAAAAAACAGTACACTGAAACTAGGCACCTTGGCCTAAACGACTCATATTTCTACCTTCACGTTGGTTTTACCTCTATTTTCCACAGTGTAAGCTCTTAATATTTCTGAGAGCTGTGAAAGATCGCCTGACCCCTCTATTTAAAAAGACAAATTGCAACAACCTGCCACAAAGAGATGACGCTAATATGAAAGCCTCAGCTCATATAAGCTGCCATTCCCGTACATCCTCTCTACGAAAATAACACCCAACAAATCCAGGAGCAACAAGTCTTTGTTTAAAAAATCCTTACAACTAGAAACTTGGTAAAAATATGTATAAAACTGGTCAATCAAAGATGACGAGGTGCAGGAACGCCATCTAGAGTAAGTAAACACTCTTGAATTTAAACGCATCTTCTTCCAACGTTTTATTAAAAAAAAAAAATGCTAGGCTTTATTATAACTATCTATATAGGCTTTATTATAACTAAAGGCTTTATTACGTTTAAATAAACGCAGTTGCAGGTCATTTACAAAAGAGTTCTGTTTTGTGTCTGAAAAAAAAAGGAAGTCACTAATCAATGTAACTAGATTTGTTGCCTTAATCTGTTGTGTTAATTGCGGTCCCGTCGGCCTTAAAATTTTAATTGAGGTGCCTACACGGCCCGATATTAAGTCCGGTCAGCTAAACATTTTTTGGCTTTCCACGCTAAGAATCGATGCAACCATATTTTCCTTCCAAAATGTATTGACCTCTTTAAAGTCCCTTTGGTCCAATTTACTTACCATGAATGTTCCATGCCAATTTGGGTGTATTTTGTAAAGAAAATTGTTATTTTGAATTGTATTCAATGTAGAAGAAATTCGGCTATGGTTTGAAAATAATTCTTCAAATCGACAATTTTACAAACTTCCACTTACCTATTGACTTTTAATAACTAAAATTTCACTGTCAAAGCCTAACAGAAAATTATAAATAATTATGTTAAATTAAAAAAAAAAATTATAACCAAAATATTAATACCCTCAGAGCCAGTATCTAGGGCCTTTGAAATCACGGAGCGTAGTCTAAGCACTAGGGAAGGCTTAGCAAGAAGCGCCAGCACTTAACTTCACTTATTTTCTATTAGACTGATCTTCCTTTTCAGAGAAACCGCAATAGCGTTGTCAGTTAAACAGGTGTGTATCTTCCGTGCTCTTTTTTGTCAGGCCAGTTCATGCGAAATCATCCCCATTGTGCCCTTTTTCGCTTCCCAAGAAGCCCTTCATGATATGGGAGCAATATTTTAGAATAGCGATATTGCTTGAAATAGTTTAAAGGTATAAGGAATTTGCCATTTTGGATTTCATGATTCCTACACCCCTTTGGCAAGGACTGTGAATAATACCAACTGTCAAATGTTTATAAAAACATTTTGTGATGGAAAAACGTGAAGGGTTGTGGTTGATCTTGGGTGCATGGTTAGAACCAAACTTTAAAGCATCGTTCCTGGAGCCAAAACGAAGACACATTTTATTGAGATAGTGGGGAGGAGAGGGGGGGTTAAGGGGCCAGAAATGGACCAAAAACAATTTGTTCGTGATGAGATTAAAACTTAATTCCGTAAGGGCTTGGGTCCAAGGGAACCCTGAAAAATTCATTTGAAGGCACAAGCCCCACAAAAAAGGGACAACAATCGATCGGCTAGAAACTTATATCATTCAATCCTTGGGCAAGGGTAGCCCCAACGAAGAAGGAAAAGTAGGGAATTTTTTTTTTTTAAATAGAGATCGACAAGACTTTTTGTCACGACGGCTTCAAACTTACAGCCCTAATTTTAAGACCCAATGAGATACTAAAATCATAGGCAGCGCAATAGCGCTACCTAAGTAAAGAACGATGTTGGCACAGTGTATTATTTTGTTTCTTTTTTTTTCTTTTAGACCAGGGCACTTCGTATCGAAGGAGTTATCGTAGAAACTTCGAAGGTTCATTCGATTGGGAATTAGAAGGGCTTGTGCTCTTTTTAATAGTCTAAAGTGATTGGAAGGCAACTAACATCCCTCTCACATCCACCATTTCCCCAAACACATCCAATCAAAATTTTGAGATAACAATTTTGTTCAACGTAGTTGAAATGTACAGATATAATATCTTTGAAGAGGACATTACCCCCAAAGCCCTCTGAGCAAGGGTTGTAAGTTACGTCCTGGGGGCATATAAGATTTTTATAGAAAGCACTGTCGTAGCATCTTCAAAAAGGGCTCATTCAATTGGAAATTGAAAGGGCTAGTTTTCTTTATGATAGTCGAAAGTGATTGGAGGGCAACTAACCCCCATCTCACGCCCACTATTTCCCCAAACATACAATCAAAACTTCGAGATAGCCATTTTGTTCAACATAGTTGAAAGTTCTGGGAATTACGTCTTTGAGGATGACAATCCCCCCACAGCCCTCAGCCCTCAGGTTGTAAGTTATGCCCTGGGGGCATTTAAGGTTTTTTATAGAAAATGTTGTCGTAGAAACTTAAGAAAGGGCTCATTCGATTAGAAATTGAAAGGGCTAGTGCCCTTTTTAATAGTCGAAAGTGATTTGAGGGGAACTAACCCCCCACCTACGCCCACCATTTCCCCAAACACATCCAATCAAAATTTTGAGATAGTCATTTTGTTTAACGTAGTTGAAAGTTCTGGAAATTAGTCTTTGAGGATAAAAACCCTCTCACAGCCCTCAGGACAAGGGTTGTAAGTTATTCCCTGGGGGCATAAAAGGTGTTTATAGAAAGTGTTGTCGTAGAAACTTCAAAAAAAGCTGGACTTCAAGGAACTTCAGGCTGACCTGGAGAGAATTGAGGCGCAAGCAGATGCATGGCTTGTAAGTTTTAAAGTATCGAAAACGAATGATCTCCTAATTTCGAAGGCGCGTAATGTGATCCTAAGATGCAAAAGTCTTCTCCCTGATGATTCTATTCTGCTACTTTTCGCTTCGTGCATCAGACCTGTCATAGAATATGCATGTCCTCTCTTCGCTGGGGAACTAAAAAGCCAAATCGCTCAACTCCAACATATTCAAAATAGAGCAGTGCGTGCAGCAACTTCTGGAAACACGAAAGCTAGAACCCCACAGTTGATCCAGGAACGTCTCTATGTGACGTCCATGGCGGTCTTCTACAAGTACTTGTATAACCCTCCATCAGAGGAGCTATCGAAGCTCTTTCCTGATAAAGCAAAGCCCTTGCCATCAAGTCTCCAAAGTAAAGCTCGTCAGGACAGCCTTGAGCAGGGTACTCCCCGCCAAGAATATCTGAAAACGAGTTTCGCTCAGCGATCGGTTGCCACATGGAATAGATTGCCGGCAGAGGTAATCCCGAAAAATCATTCCCTTGACGCGTTCAAGAGAAGGTATAACAAATACCTCAGTGTTAGAAAATTAGGTAATTACCTGGACTAGCGACAAATCATCATCTGTGAAGGAGCCGTGAAGCCTGTAATTAAAAATGGGCTAAAGCCCTTTTTGATCGTCGAAAGTAATTGGAGGGGAAATAACCCCCCCCCCTCTCAAGCCCACCATTTCCCCAAACACATCCAATCAAAATTTTGAGATAGGCATTTTGTTCAACGTAGTTGAAAGGTCCTGATATTATGTCTTTGAGGATGACACTCCCCACAGCCCTCAGGGCAAGGGTTGTAAGTTATACCCTGGTGGCAAATAAGGTTTTTATGGAAAGCGTTGTAGTAGAAACTTCAAAAAGGGCTCATTCAATTAGAAATTGAAAGGGATAGTGCTTTTTTTAATAGTCGAAAGTGATTGGAGGGCAACTAACCCCCCTCTCACGCCCATCATTTTCCCAAACACATCAAATCAAAATTTTGAGATAGCTATTTTGTTCAACGTAGTTGAATGTTCTGGAAATAAGGTAACTGAGGATGACAAACCCCCCCACAGCCTTCAGGGCGAGGGTTGTGAGTTATGCCCCGGGGTTATATAAAGTTTTTATAGAAAGCGCTGTCGTAGAAACTTCAAAAAGGGCTCATTAAATTGGATATTGAGAGGAATAGTGCCTTTTTTATTAGTCGAAATTGATTGGAGGGCAACTAACCCCCTGTCCCGCCAACCATTTCCTAAAATATATCCAATCAAAAATTTTGAGATAGCCATTTTGTTCAACTTAGTTGAAAGGTCTGAAAGTTGTGTGTTTTAAGATGATATACCTTGCACAGCCCTCAGGGCAAAGGTTTTAGATAGTGACCTGGGGGCATGTACGACTGTTAAAGAAAGCGTTGTCGTAGAAACTTCAAAAAGGGTTCATTCAATTGGGAATTGAGAGGGCTAGTGCCCTTATTCAGTCCGGTTCTAAGCTGGCTTAAGCAACTCGGTGTAGACTTGAGAAGATATGTGATCCCCGTCCTGGACTGGTATCCGGGATCATTGCTTTTCCTGAGGCCAAAATAATTTCAATGTAAAGAACATGAAAATTGGAACTTGGAATGTTACGACATTAAAAAATGACCATCGTATCGAAATTTTGACATATGGATTCAGGCGAATCGAACTGGACTTATTAGGAGTTTCAGAAACTCATATCCCAGGGGTACGAAGCATGAAATTAGGTGACATAGAATTTGTTTACTCAGGCAGGAAGGATGGGGTACATGGGCACGGAGTAGGGCTCATGACGAATAAGGAAGCTGCTGAGTCTTGTTTAGGTTGGGAAGGTATTAATAATATAATGTTAGTTGCTCATTTTTATGACTAAAAAGTGCAGGATACCAGTTATAGTAAAATATGCCCCTGTATAACCGACTGACGGAGATACTAGTGACTAATATGAATTTTACTTACAATGAAAGGAGCAAATAGACAGGGTCCCAGGTAGAAATATGATGTTTTTACTGGATTTTAACACCTAGGTCGGTAGAAATAGGAATAGATGGTATCCTAGTTTAGGTAAATTTGGTGTTGGAAAAGAAAACAGCAATGGATACAGAATTTTGCAATCTTGTAGGTACAACAATCTAGTTATAACCAATACGGTGTTTGGTCATAAAATGGCTCATAAGTTAACATGGTATTCACGTGATGGTAAGACAGCGAAATTTATTGATTATGTTATAGTAAACCGAAGAATGGCAGGATCAATACAGGATACTAGGGTATATAGAAGAGTGGTTATTGATGTTAAAAGTAAAGATCACCATCTAATGGTGTCAAGGGTTAATTTAAAGCTCAAATTTCAGAAGGGTAACTACCTCCCGGGAAGTTATGATGTTGGTTGACTCCAGGACAAGAATTTGAGAGAAACTTCCCAGGAACAGTTGAATACTAAACTTCAGAGTTTGATAATGTGGAAGATGGTTGGAATAATTCTAGAAAAATAGTTTGTGAAGTTGCTGAAGGTGTCTTATGGAAGAAAGCTAGGACTGCAGCTAAGAATATTAGTTAAAAAGCTTTATATTTAATAGAAAGGAGAAAGGAATTGTACAAGAATTATCTGAGTGATAGATCATTTTAAAACAAAATGAATTTAAAGGAAGCCGCGAAGGTATTAAAACAAGAACTAAAGAGGTGTGAAGTGGATGCCATGGATAAATTTGCTGAGGATCTGGAAGATGCAGCTAGACGGCATAATAGTAAAATATTGTACTGGCATGTTAATAAATTGAGAGGGAGTAGTCAATCCGGACTTGTCCCAGTTAAAGATAGGAACGAGGCCACAATTAGTGATAAGGAAAGAATTAAAGAGAGATCGACCGAACATTTTGAGAATGTGTTAAACTGAGATAGGGTTACAGTAAAAGATATAGAGGAAAATAAAAAAATGTTCGAAATCTTGTATGCCCAGGAACATTTAGTTTGTGTGGAATAATTACCGCCACTAGTAAAAGGGTTAAAAAATAATAAGGCTCCGGATGCTGATGGTGTGATAAATGAGTTTCCTAAATACAGCGGTTCTGAGGTTAGAAATAAGCTACTGAAGATTACGAATATGATTTTTGAAAAAGGGGAAGTACCTAAAGATTTTAGGAAAACCTTAACTAACCAACTGCGTAAGAAAGGTGATAAAAGTGATTGTGGTAATTATCGAGGCATTAGTCTGGTCTCTTTAGGTAGCAACTTACTTGGTAATATGGTACTTTTTAGACAGAGAGATGCTGCAAACAGATTTTAAAGAGAAGAACAGTGCGGTTTTAGAAAAGGTAAAGGATGCATCAACCAAATTTTCACTCTTAGGTTAATAATTGAGAAGCGCCTGAGTTGTCAAACACCTTTGGTCCTCAGTTTTATAGATTATAAGCAAGCGTTCGATTCTGTTGATAGAAGAGTTTTAGTAAAGGTTTTATCCTTGTATGGTATACCAGACAAATATATTAAAGTGATTAGTGCTATATACGAGAATAACATTGGTTTTGTATTAAATCAGGAGCTAAGCAGGGTTGTGTTCTATCCCCTATTACATGGATTATTTCGATGGACTTCGTCTTAAGGAGCACAGGAAAGGCAATGGGAGACCACGAAATCAAATGGGGAGGAAAAAGTCTCCTGGGCTTAGATTATGCTGATGATTTAAGCATCCTAGAGGAAAGTGTGAGCAGAATGAATGAACTTTTAGAGGTTTTGCGAGTTCAGAGTACTAGAATAGGTTTGAAAATTAATATTAAGAAGACTAAGTCACTAAGGCTAGGAATAAGTGAAGATGAAAAGGTGGCGTTGGGTAATGAAAAGATTGATCAGGTGGACAGCTTAACTTACCTTGGTAGTATTATTAGTAAAGATGGTGGGAGCAGTAAAGATGTCAAAAGTAGAATTGCCAAACTCAGGGTGTTTTTTCACAGTTAAAAAAAGTTTGGAAGAATGGGAAGATAAGTTTGCAAACCAAGATTAGAATATTAGAAGCTACAGTGATGACGATAGTCAAATATGGCTCTGAAGCATGGGCGCTTTGAAAAGCGGATGAAGATTTGCTATATGTTTTCCAGAGAAATTGCTTAAGGATTGTTCTGGGTACCCGACCGACTGACTGTATTTCATAAAATAGGCTGTACGAAAAATGTGGTTCAATACCGCTCTCTAGGGCTACAATGAAAAAAAGGTTGAGGTGGCTAGGGCACGTTGGCGGATGAAGGATGACGGATTGCCGAAGATTGTTCTTTTCGGCCAACCTTCTAGGGCTAAACGGAAAGTAGGTCGATCTCTTCTGGGGTGGTAGGACGTCATAAAGAAAGATTTAAAGGACATGGGAACTTTGTGGGAGGGTGTGAAAAGGGAGACTTTGAATAGATTGGGATGGAGGAGGAGCGTGCGTAGCTGTGTTGGCATCGGGCGGCTTGGTGCTGCGGTGAGTTTTTAGTAGTATTAGTAGTGCCCTTATTGATAGTCAAAAGCGATCGGAGGCCAAGTGCCCCTCCACGCCCATCATTTCCCCAAAAACTTCCGATCAACATTTTGATATAGCCATTTTGTAGAACATAGTTGAGAGGTCCAGAAATTATGTCTTTGAGTATGACAACCCCCCCCCCCCACAGCCCTCAGGGCTAAGGTTGTAAGTTATGCCCTGGGGGTGTATAAGGTTTATATAGCAATCGTTGTAAAAACTTCAAAAAGAGATCATTCGATTGGAAATTGAGAGGGCTATTGCCCTTTAATAGTCGAAAATAATCGGAGGGAGAATCATCCACCCCACGCCCATCATTTTCCCAAACACTTCTGATCAACAATTTGATATGGCCATCTTTGTTCAACGTAATTGAAAGGTCTGGAAATTATGTATTTGATGATGACACCCCCCCCCCCACAGCCCTCAAGACAAGGGTTGTAAGTTATACCCTTGGGGCATATAAAGTTTTTATAGAAATTGTTGTTGTAGAAACCTAAAAAAGGGCTCATTCGATTGGAAATAGAGAGAATTAGTGCCTTTTTTATTAGTCGAAAGTGTTCAGTGGGCAAATGACCCCCCCCCCTCACGCCAGTCATTTCCCCAAACACTTCTAATCAATATTTTGAGATAGCCATATTTTTCAAGATATCTGAAAGGTCCGAAAATTATGTCTTTAAGGATAACAAGTCCCCCCAGCCGCCAGGGCAAGGGTCATAAGTTATGCCCTGGGGGCATATAAGGTTTTTATAGAAAGTATGGTCATATAAACCTCGGAGGGGCCTCATTGGATTGGTAATTAGACGCTCTAGTGCTCTTTATAAGAGCCAAAGTAACCGGGGGGCAGCTACCCCCCCCCCACACACACACACGTCTATTGTCCCAAAATACATCTAATAGAAGTTTTGATATAGCCATATTCTATTCAAAATAGTATAAACATCATATAACAAGGCTTTTGGGGTTGAAACAAACCCCAGAGATTAGGGGCAAGGATAGTAAGTTATGCCCAGGGGGCAATAAAGGTTTTTATGGAAGGAATGGTTGTTTAACTTTAGAAGAGGCTCATTGGGTTGAAAATTGGAAGCTCTAATTCCTTTTTAAGCATCAAAAGTAGGGCATTTAGCCCCCCCCCCCCACCTAAACCCCTCCTTTCACCAAACGCATCTGATTGAAATTATAAAATAGCATTTTTTTTAAATAGTCCAAACAACATATAATTGGACATATAAACATATAAATTGGTAGATATAGTGCCCTTTTCAAGACTCAAAGAGATTTGAGAGCAAACAGCCCCCCCCCTCCACGCTCATCATTTGCCTTAACCCTTCCAATCAAAATTTAGAGATAACAATTGTATTTATCGTATTCGAATGTGTTGGAAATTATGTCTGTGAGGAAGACATCCCCCCCCTACAGCTCTCAGGGAAAGGGTTGTAAGTTATGCCCTCGGGCTATATAAGGTTCTTATAAAAAGAGTGGTCGTATATGCTTTGGAGGGGACTCATTAGATTGGTAATCATAAGTTCTGGTGCCTTTTTTAAGAGTCAAAGTGATCAGAGCGTAGCTACCCCTACCCTCCCCCCCCCAACACACACACACAAACTCGTCGCGTTTTCCTGAGGTGTATTCAATAGATACTTTGAGACAGTCCATTTATTCAAATAGTCCAAATATCATTTATAAAAAAGGCTTTTGAGGTTGATACAAACCACCAGAGCCTGAGGGCGAGGGTTGTAAGTCATGACCCTGGGGCATTTAAGGTTCTTATGGAAGGGATGGTTTTATAAACTTTATAGGTGGCTCATTTGGTTGAAATTGAAAGTCTTACTTCCCTTTTAAGAGTCAATAGTGATAGAAGTCAAGTAGCACTACCCTCCCACCCCCCAACTACCCATCTTTTCACCAAATGCATCTGATTGAAATTGTGCGATGGCAATTTTGTTAATAAATAGTCAAAAGAACATATAACAATGCTTCCAGGGTTGGCACAACCCCCCAGAGCCCTGGTGCAAGGGCTTGAAGTTATGCCCTGGGTGTATATGAGGTCTTTTATGGAATGGGTGGTCGTATTAAATTCAGATGGGTCTCATTTGATTCTAAATTTCAAGTTCTAGTGCTCTTTTTAAGAGTCAAAGTGATTTGAGAGAAACCTCCCCCCCCCAAGCCCATCATTTCCCATAACAAATATCCAAACAAAGTTTTGAGACATCAATTTTTTCAGCATTGTTAAAAGGTTCAGTAATTATGCGTAGCAATAGTTGTAGTAGCAGTATACAAATAGCACCTTTTTTCAACATCCCCTTCATCACACGATGAAATTTTTAACTTAATACCATCAACCGGTCCTGAAGCTTTGCTGATACGTACTCTTGACAACCTATATTGGCATAGTGTTTTTCTATTTATTTCAATACAGTTACAATATTGCCCAAATTTTCGCCTTAATACCCTTAGGTTTATTAGTTGTAGCTTCTTTTTCGATTTGCTTGAAGTTTATGTCTGGAAGGCCTTAGGCAAAGAATATCTACAAAAAAAGGGTATCAGTAATATCTCATAAAAGGCTTGGGAAGTTAAATTGAAACTTTTGGGAGTATTAGGGGGTCAATTGGACCCAGAGTTTTGACTTAAGGGAAGGAACAGAGGTAAATCGGAAGACATTAAGCGTGTCGAGTCTATACACATAACATTTCAGCAAAATCTTGTAGAAGGCTTGCAGGATGCACTTGAAATTTACAGAAAATTGGAGAGGGGGTCAGGCAACTTAAAATTTTATATTCTGGGGGAGGGAGGAAAGGCGAAGGGAATCAGATAATGAGCTTTTACTCCTACGGAACGGCTAAAAGTGTTCTATCTACGAAAGGCCCTACAAAGTTCTGATGGTGTTAATAATTTTACTAAGATTTACCACCTTTTTTCTAATTTAGCGAGATCATTTATAATTTTTCAATTTCATCTTGATAGTAAAATTTATTTATTAATGTTCTTTTGATAAAATTCTATGTAGTAAAATTAGTTATTTTTCTAAGATAACTAATTGGAAATGATGGACGTGGGAAGGGGACATTTGCCTTCCTATCACTTTTGACTATTAAAAGGGGCAGCAGTCCTCTCAATTTCCAATCGAAATCAAGTTCTAAATTTCCGATCAATAGCCCTTTTTGAAGTTTCTAAGACAACGCTTTCTATTTAAAACCTTATATGCCCCCAGGGCATATCTTACAACCCTTGCCCTGAGGAAAGTAGAGGGTGGTGTTTCATCCTCAAAGAGACAGTTTCCGGACCTTTCAGCTACACTGAACAAAACGGCTATATCAAGATTTTGATCGGAAGTGTTTGGGAAAATGATGGGCGTGGGGGTGGGGGGGGAGCATTTGCCCTCCGATCACTTTCAACTATTAAAAAAGGCACTAGCCCTCTCAATTTCCTATCGAAATGCTGTGGGGGTTGTCATCCGGAAAAACATAATTTCCGGACCTTTTAACTATGCTGAACAAAATGGTTATCTCAAAATTTGTATTGGATGTGTTTGGGAAAATGGTGGGAGTGGGAGGGGGTTAGTTGCCCTGCAATCACTTTCGATATTAAAAAGGCCAGTAGTCCTTTCAATTTCCAATCAAATGAGCCCTTTTCGAAGTTTCTACAACAAATCTTTCGATACGAATTGCCCTGGTCTAAGACAAACCAAAAAAAAAAAAATAATAATAATAAATTAAATAATAATACATTGTGCCAACATCGTCTTTACTCAGGCTCCGCTATTGCGCTGCCTATGATTATTACTTTTTGCTCTCAAATCTGAAGATCTCAGAAGATCATTTAGCATAAGCCGTTTACGGCGTTTTGCACACAACCCAAACATAGGGTTAGGTTGGGGGGGGGGGAGAAGATTTATGGTTTTTCAGGGGAAGGGTAAAACCAAAGAAGGGTGTTTTTCAGCCTGAATATCCTAATTCGTGCAAACTCGAGTGTTTTTCAAAAAATTCTTCTAGCAAGGTCTTCTAAGATTTCACAGATTCTTCTCAAAATTCTTCAAGGGGGAGGATGACAAAGCTCCTTAAAAGATTCTTACAGTTACTTTTACTTAAAACCCAACCCCCTCTCCCTATAGCTAGGACGGATAGCTCGGAGGAATACTTGACTCAAAGACTAAAAAACATGTTTTCAATATTATTTTATATTGCAATATCGTTCTTGTATTATATTTTAGTCACAACCACTATTTGGCATTAATATTCTACACGAGAGCCGAAAAATTAGCGAAGAGCTTATTACAGAGTGAGAAAACCACCATTATTCAATTTATTCAAATAAAATTTCATAATACAACATTGAGCTATAATATACGATGCACAAACAGTATTTTAGTACAAAAATGTAATTGTCTATCATATCCTTATGATGCAATACCATTTTCGCATTTAATTTTAGTCACAAGCGATTTCTGGCATTAGTATTCTTCACAAGAGCAGAAAAATCAGCAAGTAACTTTATTACTGAATGACAAAACGACAATTCAGTTATAGGAAGACATTAAGCAGAAACACACCATGAAAACTATTTTTGTAAGTTTATTCTATTTTCTGTATCTTCTTTTTCGAGTATCTTCTTTTCGAGTAGAAAAAATCCTGGCTGAAATTGGTCAAAATTTAGCTTTAAGGGCCAGACGCACGTGGTTATTTTCAGTGCCGATTTACCAAATCGGCGCCGAATCGCAAGAAAACGGCAGTGATTTGAGCTTGAAAATCTTTGCTAGTTTTCGGGGCCGATTTATAAAAACGGCACTGAATTTAATCGTGATCATAAAAAATCCTCAATCACTTACTTCTCTTCAGCAGGAAAATCAAAATAACTAAATAATAATAATTAAATATTTAATAATAAAAGAACTTCATAATTTAATAATAAAAGAATTCAAAATTTAATTAAAAAGTTTTAATTAAATAAATATTAATAACAAAATAACTTAATAATAAAAGAACTAACTAAAAAGTTGAGATCAATCATGCAACTATTGATATACTATAGTTGACTATTGGTATCCATGATGTTTATCTTTCAAAGTCTCACGCAAAGTGCACTGTTTTTGTACCGTTACCGTTTGTTGCTGAAATTGCTGCCTGAAAAAAAATATAAGTGTGTCGGGCTCTTTACTTGGCCAAAGAATTTTTATTTCCTAAAAATGAATTTTAGAAGTAAAGAACCTTCACATATATCCCTATGCTAATTTTTGTAAATTAGTCCCGTTGGCCCAAGGACTTACGACAATAAGTTTCAAATTGATCAGTAAAAAAGTTTTTGTGGTTCATTTCCGGGCCCCTAACCACTCCTCTTCTCACAACAAAATGTTGATGATCTTTTTGAAAAAGAAGATAATCCCTGAAAAATTCACGCCACTCGACTCCTACGATCAGACATGCCCTCTTTTTCAACTATAAAACATATCTGTAACGAAAGTACAGTTCGCATAATTTACTGCCTTCACATCACATCACTGCCACATCACAGGAACTCGGGGGTTATGTCATCACTGTACACAAATTTATTAATATTTATAAATATTCTGGACAAAATAGGTACCTCGAAATGTTGATGAGATGTCCTAAGGGGCTACAAAAGGACCAGATATCAAAAAAGGTTATACGAAATGGGCTGGTTGCTTTCCAATCACTTTTGAATTTTAAAAAAAGGCACTAGAAGTCTCAATTTCCTATCTAATGTGCATCCGCTGAAGTTTCTACGACCACCAGGGGGGTTTATAAGGGGGCAGTCCTCTGCTATATGGAATAGATTCTGTTCGTTTTAGGGTTTAACGTTACTCTTTACTTTCATAATAAAGGCGTAGACCAGAAATATACTCGATGATATCAAGAGGAATTAGATAATAATTTCTGCCTACCCTCTTCCATGGAACTAATTCTAAATTTATCTGAAGGTTCAATGAGAGTTAGGTCGTTTCGGCATTAAAATGCACTCTTTGAGGCATCTCCTCTCCCTGCCTACAAATTGATCCACTATTCCTCCTTCGTAATAGCTGACGTGCACTTACATAAAATTGCATATTCCTTCACAACGGCTGATGTACAATCAAACTTTTTTTTCTTCTTTTTGTTTGTCTAAGTTTCCCTTTGGTTGTTCAATTTTACGTTTGGAGAGAATTTCTCAGGTGGAATTTTTCACTGAATAGGGGGGACTTTCCGCGGGGGTGTAGGTTTTTTTCGAGGGAAAATTTTCCCAGGGAAATAAAGCGGACACAGATAATTTTGTTCTATGCCATAATAAATACAAAGGCCACCCAGGCGCACGGGTTTAAGACGTTTTTGTGTTTATGCTCTGGTCTAGACTTGGCGGAGGGTTTCCTAGTAGGGACCAGACATTTCAAAATTTAACTTAACAACTTTTTTTTTTAATTTTGACTGGTTTTTGTTCTGCATAAGTGAAACAAATGTCCTTTTTGAAACTGACAAGAAATGTAAATAAGTTTTATTAAACTTTGACTAGTTGGAGAATATCAAACTTATTTCTTATCTAACTTATACAACTTGTCTAAAAAATATATCTTTCTTATAAGGAGAGATTAGCAGTACAGTGAAAAATTACAATCTTGTCATCAGAAATATGATTTTAGAGTGGGCTGCATGATTTCCAATACCACCATAGAATAAAAATACTCACAAGTATGTACCATAAAAAGAGAAAAATCGGCTGAAATTATGGTTCAGGTTAGGTGATCGAAAGTCTTTACCCCCACCACTTCCAAATTTCTCTCCTGGAACAGAACAAAATTTATATCTAGGATGTCATGGAAATCGATGCGTGATGACAACTTTAGAAATTCTTTCTTAGTGTAAATTTCGAATATATAAAAGTGCATGTCTTCTTACCTACTTTACGAAACAATAAACGTTTAACAAGTAATAAAAAATTTTGAAAATCGACAAAAAAAAGAAAAATCAGGTCTTTTGTTTTGAAATTAGGATTTCCAGTATTATTACCCAAAAGTTTAAAGAAATTTTATGGAAACACACGGAAATATCACTTGGGTTACGAGAGAGATAATATGAAGTTCTATCAGTATTCTAAGTTATTTGATTTCTAGAAAGTTCAGCTTCGAAGCTGGAACATTTTGCTAAGACAAAGTATAGGGATTTTACAAAATTTATGCTCTATCCAAATTTATACGGATCTTTCTAGTAAACTTTGTCCTAAAAAAAACGGCAGAGGCTTTGGGACAGCATGGAATCAAATGGGAAGGTAAACCTCTCCTTGACTTAGATTATACAAATGAATTGAGTGTCTTGGTGGTCTCATCGAAGTAACTCTATTAGTGACAGTGACCTATGTGGATCTATTGCGACAATTGTAGTTTATTATTGGTGGTGGTTTTTATGTGTTTTTATTTTATTCTAGTTTTTGAATCTTTGTTTATTTTGCGCTGGACGCGCCTCGTTTTTATACAGGCAAAATATCCCCGTAGTTTTAGTTTTCATCTTTTCTCTACTGGCCGTAGTCTCATTTTGTTTGTTTCTTGATTGAGTTTTCTCTCTTTGTTCTTTATCATGGCTGGCCAATTCGGCTTAAAATCTTTCATAGGCTGGATTTAGATTGAATGGGGATGGCAGGATGATGTCTAGGCTGAAATCCTGGCTGGAATAGGCTACCAGTTTGCTATGCCTCGCTGAAAATTTATTCTCGCTGATTTTATTTTTCAAAAAAAAGGTCTCCAGAAGTATAAAAAGCTTTCATATAAATCCTCTGCTGTTTCCACCTTTTTCGACTTCCGAAAAATTCGAATTTTCCTAATTAGAAAACATATTAATAATGATTTTATTTTAAGCGAACATTTTGACTTTGCTGGGTCAATTTATCTTATTATAGCTGCTTTATAGCAGAGTTATCCGCGGCAAAGCAAAGCACACTCCAATTTTTCCACCGAAAACATGACTTTGGTAGGAGCTACTGGAGCTATTATCCCGGGCTAAATTGAAAACTCATAAGTATGTGTCATCAAGTAGAAACACTTTCAGAAAATTGGCCAAAATCAGGATTTCAGCAGTCTGTAGCTACTACTCAATAATGCGTCTTATATATGTGAAGGTAAAAATGATATTTAAAGTCTGAACTTGATTGCCAGATTGTTACTATCCCCGAAGTTCATTGCTGCAAGTTATTTAAAATCCCTGTGTTTTTGTTTTTCTCAGAATTTTATCCAACACAAATATTCCAGAGTCGAAAAAACTAAACTTAAAAAAGAAACAATTTAGAAATAATATTCTAACGAAGATAACTCTCCCTATTCCGAGTCATAACTGATGACAGTTATGAGCAGTTCTTGATAATCTTTTAGAGCTTGTCAAAGCAACACAATTCAAAACAAGTGAAAACAAGTAAAAAAAAAGTCTTTGAAGCATCAAAAAGAGGTACAAAGCAAAATTTCTGAAAAGCAGATTTCACCAATAAACTCTATTTCTAAAATCTGTAATAAATCTATGCCTTCATTTTCTTTTACAGCACATCATACTGCTACAATCAGTTGTCAGATTTGTCAGGCCTTTTCCATTGGCGCAAATAAGGCTGGAGTATCAGTCAAGCTTGGAATCTGAGCTTTTGCTTAATAGATCAATCAGTAGCCCCTACGAAGCGTCTATCACTAGCGCTAATGCTGAAGAAACAGATAAATCACACATACTTCCTGAGCTACCACCAACACTGTCACTCGAAAGAAATAGTGAATTGTCTATCACCAGCCCAAATAGAGAAGAAGAAAGAAAATCCCCTGGATCTTTTGGCAGGAACTCTGAACAGTCTATCACCAAAACAGAAGACAACGACACATCAAACGCGGATTCAAACAAATGCAGGCCCAAAGTGCCTACCCCTAACACCAAAACTGAAGAAAAAGATCAACCACGCATTTTTACTCAGCTACCTCCACTTGAGTTGATTGATAGAAACACTGAATTGTCTACCACCAGCACAAATGGAGAAGAAGAAACGAAATCTCATGAATCCATCGGTGAAAATTCTGAACTGTCAATCCCTAAAACAAATACAGAAGACAAATCAAACTTGGCTTCAAGTAGAAGCAGCTCCGAAGTGCCTGTAACTTACACGAACATTGAGGGAAAAGATAAATCATACATATATACTGAACAGCCACTACTTGAATCATTAGAAAAAAGCACTGAACCGTCTATCATCAGCAAAAATACAGAAGAAGTAAGCAAATCCCTTGAATCTCTTGGCAGAAACACTGAACTGTTTATCCCAAAAGCAAACACAGAAGGAAAAGTTAAATCAACCTTAGCTTCAAACAGAGCGTCTGAAGTGCCTGACGCCAACGCCCACACTGAAGAAAAAGATAAACCACACATAACTGCTGATGTTAAATCGTCTGAATCATTCGAAATATACCCAGAAGCCTCAATAATTAATACAAAAGAGGATAGTGAATCCCTCGAATCCTCTGATAGAAACCCTGAAATATCTGTCATTGATCCAAATGAAAAAAGAGAAGACACATCAAACTCAGAACATGACGGACTATTTAACCCGATTAATGGTACTTCAAAAGTATACATGCTCAACACCAGCAATGAAGAAAAAGACGAAGCTAAAATCAAAGGATGTCGACCAAAGCGAACTCCGGAACATGCCCATCATTGGAGAAAAAAGGGATACGAAAAAAAGGAGAAACTCGACCCCTTTGTCGAGAACTACAGATATCTTTGTTGAATCTAATAATACTAGATTTAAATTACTGGATCAGTAAGTTTAGTTTTTTTACCATAATGGCTTATAAATGTTCCCAATTTTTGTGTTTTGCACAACTGTTTATTATAGTTAAATAGTGAGAATATTTCAGCATTATTTTTGCTACATAAATGTGTTTAATAAGCAATAAGTTTTCTTTTGAATAAAAGCAACAAGCTGTCAATGTATAAGAATGATTTATGCTCAACATTTCTAGTTTAAACGTGTTTTCTGCTTCGATATTGCATATATTACTTCATTGGTCTCTGAACCCTTTTTTCATTGAAGTGAACCTTGAGAGTCTCTTTGAGGAAGAATGTTGGGGACCTGGGGATTAGGGATACAAATTAAACTATCACACATTTTAAAGTGTGCTGTAAATTTTCGATTTATTTAAATACACCGTAGAGCTCAAAACGAAAGTGCGTATCTCACATATGTTGCACACGCGTATTTTATTGCTATTTAGTACTGAAATGTGGATTCACTGTGTCATGCAAGAGTTGCACTATGTAACATACTGTTTTCATTTGAAACCGTTTTCGCTAGAATTGCTTTCTGTTTTTGACTTGCCTCGGAGTAAACTCTATGGTCAAGGCCGTACCCAGAGGGGGGGATTGAACCCCCCCCCCCTCGAAACATTTGTCTGACACGTAAAAACGTAACAAAAATGGATATAAACAAATTTTGTTTTTTTTGTGTAAAAAAAAAAAAATTGTTGTTTGAATAAAACCCCCTCCGGAAAAAAATCCTGGGTACGGCCTTGTTTATGGTCCTCTCTCCCTCTTAAGGGTCAGACTTGTTTGAACCTAGCATCATTTAATTGAAATAAACGGATATATTCTGCATATTAGGAAAATATGCTATTCCTGAAAAATCAGCGAATAAGTATCAGCATAATAACAATCATCAGGCCTGTATGTAGGAATTTACATTGGAGAGAGGGTATTTTGAAAGAAGCACACATATGAAAAAATCGGCAATTTAAACAATATTTATGCCACACCCGCCTTCACAGACGGATTTTTTCAACAAAAGAAAGAGTTGAAACAAATATGGAAATGGGGCTAATTTTCCAAGACAGTGGAATGGAAAATCACAAACAGTCATGTAAATCACCTGTTCGTAGACCCAGTAATTGCTTTCAGCAGAGCAAAAAAAGAATGAAAATATAATTTATCATAATATACAATTGAAGGTTGTTGATACTGGGTAAAATCCCAATGAGTCAAAATAACTAAATATGCTTAATTTTAGTTCATAGGCCAATGAACTCAAATAATTTACTTATTTCTCACATCCTCTGAGAATCGAAAATAAGTTGCAAGATATGATAAATTTGTGAGAACACATGTATACTAGAACCAATTTCCTCTCATTTAGACCCTTTTCAACCTATTTTCCTTTTTTTTTCTTTTGGCTATATGTTTGTACCAGGCCCCATAAATAAGAATTTTCACGAAAGTAGTAATTATTGCACTAGTGGAAGCACACAAAATTTGACATTCCAACTGTAATTCCAACCCATTCAGGTTAAATAGCTAATGTTTTACTCAGAGAAAAATTAAAAAATAGGGTTTTAGGTTTTAATATAGGCGTCGGTAAGTTTTCAGCGTCTAAGGGAAAGTTCTACTTTGCTCCCCCCCCTCCCCCGTTAACAACATTAGTTGGCATATTTTTGATGAGATATATGATATATACTTTATCTAAATGAACCCCAACAGATGCTAGACCCAGGGTTACTGATGAACTGTTGCTTTTTCAAACACTGCTAATTTGGTGTTCAAGCTGTAGTTTCTAAAAATGAAGTTTTCTAATAGTAGGATATGCTTTCCTAAAAAAGTATGTTTCTGGGTACCAAATATTTCTAAAAGGAGATTTATTACATTTAGAGACATATTGAAATTTCAAACCATTTGGAGAATAGTCAATTGACACGACCATTGATTCAGCCATTGGATTAAGCAAGCTTAGTTTAAGGGGATGGGCGATAAATAGCATTAAAAAAAGAAAAAGAAAAAAAATGAGATATAACACTTATGGAGTTGCTACAGCCAAGTTGAGGAGAAGCATAGTGTCAATTAACTGGAGCTTACTTGTCTTCATTCAAAATATTTCGTCTTTGATGAACAAACTGCGTGAGTACAAAAAAAGCCTCATAGTGCAGACTAAAGACAATAACAATACTAATGCCAATAATTGAGGTACAACAATGTGCCCCGGCCCCCTTTCACCCCATACAAGACAGCACATTAAAATAAAAAGTGCATGATTTCATAAGAATTGGGAGATGTATGCTGTTCATGCAAAACCTAAAACTAATTTTCAAGACATTAATAGCTTTTTGTGACATCAAAAATGGTTGTCTTAGGAAATTTTTTTTTCAAGAATGGATTGGCAGCCAAATTTGGTTCCAGGAAGGTGTATGCAAGCTCCTATCTCTACTTGCAAGGGTTGAAGCTCTGTGTCTGGCTTAGGAGGAATGTTCTCCGGACTTAAATTTAAGCCCGGAGAACAACGTTTCTAAGGCCAATGATGCAGCATAAATAGGCTCTAGACTCTAGACTAAAATCTTTAAAATTAAAACAATTACAGTTCCAGTACAAAAGCACAGCAACTCTTTAAATTACAAAAATATTGCTATTGTCCATTTTACCCCATTTTCATGGTATTTCCAAAGATTGACCATTGCAGCACAAATAAGAAATTAGAATTTCTTAGCCAAAACAGTCTAACACAGACATTTTGAAAGTGACCCAACTAAACTGACCGGATACAAATTTGAGCAAACTCAGTAATAAACTTTATGGCATTCTTCAATTTTAATGCGTCGATTATGAGGCTCATGAAACGCTTGGAATTTAATGTTCTTTCTTATAAGCTTGAGCATGAAATAACCTGTTCAAACAATCTTAAGGTTGTTCAAATTGGCATATTCTCTTTTTGGTAAACGAGGAATAGGAGAGAGTCCTTTGCAAGGCTAAAATTTTGATAAATCTTTGATGGTAAAAGATTTGTTGATAATAGCTAACAAATGAGCATCAGTAACGGGCAGCATTTGGGGATAGGGATGGTTGTAGCTAAAGCCACATCCCATATTATTTTTTTTATATTTAATTTCCTATATTATCTCAGAGGAAGGCTCAGACAAACAGTCAAAACACCATCTACTCTTTTTCAGGATAAAAGAGCAAGATAACACAGACAACTGGTGGGCTTTTCCTCTATATGCCTTTTACATCTTTTTGTCTGACTAATACACCAATATTCCTTCTTTCCAAGTTGATGAAACATTGTTGCTCTTGCAATACTTTTGTTAGAGAAGCAAACCAATCATTACTCTAAACCTTTCCAGTGACTAAGCAGCATTAACATACATTTTTGTATAGCTTATAGTGATGGCCTTCTGTTTTGCTGTCCAGCTAAACATTTATTCGTCAAAGATAATTTCTTAAATTGGCCTGACATCACATAAAGAAAGAAAAATGAGCAAAAATGGGGTTTCTATAGGCCAAATGAAAATACTGAAAAAACACAACAAAGCGAATATTTCGAGAGGACAAACGCCTCTTTTCTTCAGCGAGAAACGAAATAATGTATCCAAGGAAAGTGCCAAAGAGAAAAACAACAAAAAACAAACACGGAAAGTCAATGTGAAAAGAACCAAAAAACCAAAACTTAAAAGATGAATAAAATTCAATAAAAGCCAAAATTTAAAAGAATTAAAAACAAATACCTAACAACCATAAAAGCGAGTTATTCGCCAATATCCGCGATATGCACAAAACCCAAAAAAATTATGAACTGCCATCGACAGATACTAGCGAAAAGCTGACAAAGAAAAGAAAACAATTCCTTCGGTCAAAAAACAAAACGAACCAGCAATTAATTGAGTTGCAAAACTATGTCATCCGACTTCGGATTCTAATTATTGCATTTCTGGCCGACACTGTTTGAGACCTAAGGGGTTGTCCACGTGTTTGATTATACGACTGGGAAAGTAGTAGAAGGTTTATTTCAGGGATTACTAAAGTATCGGCTTCTCTTTTGAGAAAACCAAAATATGACTCGTTTATTCTTAAATCACCGCAATCTCTGTTTAAAGCTAGACCTAAATGTTGGTATTTATAAATTTCAATGGCTTCTCTGTAGTGCTGGAAAATACCTTTGTCATGCGAAATTAGGCTAGCTTGATTAAACAAAATAGTATGGTCTGGTTTTTCAAAAATGTGCTTTGAATTATTTTCCTTTTGAATTATCCTGAATTAGTTTAATAAATTCTGTAATTGCAAAACGCATTAAAAGATTATCAGAAAGTTCCACAGAAAACACAAATCAAAGGGAAAATTCAGTTTGTCTTGGTCTCCCATACGTTAAAGGGGTTTCAGACCACATTTCAAAAAATCTAAGGAAAAATAACATTTACACTTATTATAGACCCAGAAAAACTATCCGATCCCAAATTTATCAAGGTAAAGACCCTATTCCGATAGGTGAAAACTCCGGTGTCTACAGAATTCCTTGTTTGTTTGGTCTTTGGTATATCGGAAGAACTGATCAGTGACTAACGGATAGATTAACTCAGCACTCTAGTTCAATTAATAATACACTTAAAAAGCGGAAAAACCAGAAAATTTTGACTCTGCCCTTGCAGAGCACATGTTTGAAAAACCAGACCATACTATTTTGTTTAATCAAGCTAGCCTTATTTCGCATGACAAAGGTATTGTCCAGCACTACAGAGAAGCTGTTGAAATTTATAAATACCAACATTTAGGTCTAGATTTAAACAGAGATTCCGGTGATTTAAGAATAAACGAGTCATATTTCGGTTTTCTCAAAAAAGAAGCCGATACTTTAGTAATCCCTGAAATAAACCTTGAACCACTTTCCCAGTCATATAATCAAACACGTGAACAACCCCTTGGGTCTCAAAGGGTGTCTGCAAGAAATGCATTAATTAAAATCCGAAATCAGATGACATAGTTCTCCAACTTATTTAATTGCTGGTTCGTTTTGTTTTTGAGTGAATGAATTGTTTTCTTTTCTTTCTCCGTTGTTTGCTAGTATCCGCCGATGGCAGTTCATAATTTTTTGGATTTTGTGCAAATTGCAGATATTGGCGAATAACTCGCTTTTATGGTTGTTAGGTATTTGGTTTTAATTCTTATAATTTTGGCTTTTATTGAATTTTATTCATCTTTTAAGTTTTTGTTTTTTTCTTTGGTTTTTTGGTTCTTTTCACATTGACTTTCCGCGTGTGTTTTTTGTTATTGTTTTCTTCGGCACTTTCCTTGGATACATTATTTCGTTTCGCGCTGAAGAAGAGAGGCGTTTGTCCTCTCGAAATATTCGCTTTGTTGTGTTTTTTCAGTATTTTCATTTTGCCTATAAAAACCCCATTTTTGCTCGTTTTTTTTTTATTTATGTTTATTAATCATAGTATCCTATAACAAACAAGGCAAGATATCCTTCAGAAGCACTATAGTAGAAAAACAAATCTACAGTGCAAAATATGCATAAGTACAGCTTAATGGGGAACAGGCTTGAAATTGTTATGTAATTTGGCTGTGCATTTAAGTTTTGGTATGTTGTCCCTCCAAGGTGATTTTTGATTACTCACGAAATGAAATTTCACTACTTCTTTGAGTAACGGAATTTTTTAATACCAGTTTATTTAGTGTTTGTACAAGAGGCTAATGCTGCTAGACTTCACAGAAAGTGCAATTATACCTAATTTGATACTTGTATGATATACCCCTGCAGCTCAAGTTGTTCATGCATTGACGCACTGTAAACTGGTTTCTTTCGCTAGTTTTTTTTTCAACTTAGCATGAGAAAAGACAAAGAGAATTGACGTAATAGATGGGAAATATATAATTTGGGCTGTATTTTTGCACATTAGGGGGGGGGGAATTATTTGGAAAGTGTGAAGTCAGAAAACAATTCTTAATTCATAATATCAGAATTATTGTAGCTAACATATTTTGCAAGCAGGCCCGCTGTACTTGATCCCTACCCCCCCCCCCTAATGTGCAAATATATAGACCAGATTTGTTTCCAAAGTATTATATTTTTATTATACTTAAGTACGTTTTATTAGGATTAACCTAACTTTACTTCTTGAGCTGTAGGGGGTATATCATACAAGTACCCCTAATTTTACTCAATGCAAAATTTGCTAAGATTTTGAAAAGACCAATAGATATCTTTGGTGACAATAAAATTGTCGTCAAGTTCATACGCAAGATTAGAATACCATTCTGGAAGTAAGTAAACAGTATTGAGGAGGTAAATAGTTTGTTAAAGGAACACTTTGGTGAACCCTATTAATTTCTTCTTAGAATGCTAAAGTTTTGGAACTAACTCTGCCTAGATCTTAAAATTGCAATTAAGGATTTGTTTCCAATTCCACAGTAAAATATTCTAATACTGAAAAAATCAGGTCTGTTATTGCAAAATTAAGTGTGTAGTTCAACAAGAAAAAAAGTCAATCATCAGCATAAAAATTCTCAATATCAACCAATAAATTGTGAAGTGAATATAACAACCAAAATACAAGGTTTGAAAACAAACCTTTCAATATGAAAATATATTGACTAGTGTAAAAGAGATAAAACGAAAAATTGCCCCACCCCCTACACCCTAAATTTTCTATTAATATTTATTTCTGTTTTCATGGAAAATTTGTGTTTTTGTGTGTTTTCATGGGAAATTTAAAAAACTGCCCCCCTCCCCCGGGATATTGAAAATACATCCTGCCTAATTTTCGTAACTGACGCCACTGCTACTTGTACCTAAAACATGGCAATGACTTTAAAGAAGCTTTGACTTATGATCTAATAATTAAAAAAAAATCCAGAAGAGAAAACTTTGGCAGTAGGCAATGTGCAGAAAAGATAGTGCCAGGGAAGTGGCACCTTAGGTCTGTATTCAGCATACACTTACTAAAAAACTAGTATAACTAATCACAATAAACAACTCTTATTGCAAATTTCTACTTTTTGAACATAACTGCACTCTGTAGTGAATACAGCCACTTTGGACTGCACCTAACAATAGTGTCACAGCACCATTGGTAAATGGTTTGATTATGTTTAGGTCAAAGGATAATAGAATATAGATGATTGAAAACAATCCTTTGAATATAAAACATATTTATTAATGGGAAAGAGATAAAATACAAAAAGCAACTTAGGTCATTTCACTTTAATTCTCTTATCTCTCAAGAAGTTTCACTATGATAATTTTCATTTAAAACTTCATAAGATTTAATTGGATTGTATCATTGTTCATCTAGTCCAGGGCAAAGCTGGGAACAAGCAATTGTTAAATAAATAGAAAATGTTAACCTTTAATTTACTGTTAATAAAAGTATTTTCTTTTAATTTAGTACATATTCTAGGAGAAATCTGGGACTAAAGTGGGGAGGGGTGCATTATGAGAAAGATTACTGTGATATTTGGAAAGAGCATTCAATAAGGAATTTAATGGTATTACTCTTATTTATTTTATTATCATGTTTCATTCAGAGGAGCCCTACTCTTCAGTATAACCCCTATGTCTACCTTTTCCTTATTTCAAGTGCTCAAAAAATTGGTCTAGCAAATAGCCATTTGAGTTTCAATAAAAAAATTTTTTTACAAGCATTAAAAAACTCAAAACTCAGGATTAACAAAGGTAGAAAGCTCAAAGCGCTATTTTAGGCCTTATTCAGGCTTTACTATTATTATTAAAAATAAAAAAAAGTTGTGTTATGAGAATAAAACTTTCAAAAACAAATTCAGAGACTAAACTGTCTTGGGAATATATTGAAAAGAATTTAGAAAATGAAATTGAATGCAAAATTGACAAAACTATTGAATCATAAATTCTGTGAATTAATTGAAAAAGATATTTTATAATTATAGAAGTGTGTGAAATGACGAAATTCATAATTAACTAACTTGTAAGTACAGTACCTAAAGATTGGAACTTGCATTGATGTATGTGTTTAGTCTGTTAGTATTCTGTTGTATTTTGGAGCATCTACCTTCACCTCTTCTTCCTCAAATGGCATTGATCTTCAACAAACTTTGAGGCTATTAGGGGGTTTATGCTATCTTAGAAAGAAGTTGATTTAGGTGAATGAAACTCTCAGGAATGTGTCCAGGGTCTTGATTATCTGAGAAGATATTTTGAAGCACCTACCTCCACTTTTCTCCCTCCAGAGGGCACTGACCTTTAGCTATCTTTGTGTGATAAAAGTGAAACTTTGCAAAATCACACCTTTTGCTTAAACAAAGCACAAGAAAAGTATTATGAGCCTTATAACTTTGTTCAATACCAATTTATATGCTTTAAAGTTCTGTAAACCTATTTTTTTATATTTAGGATAAAACCATTGATATGGCTTAAAATTTTGCTGAAATAGGAAGAATTACATTTTCAAAAGCTAACGCCAATGAAAAAGATATAGAAAACTGACAATTAAGGTATTTTATTTTCAAAATTATCATAAGTAATAGTTGTTTCAGGTTTGTGATCTTCTAAACCATTGGAATCAGAAAATTGCTGACTCAGTAGCTTGGTGCTATCTTCCAAGGTTTCATTTTTGAGCTTGGAATCATTCCTGAAATTCATTTACATAACTATAACTAATTTTTGAGATAGCAATAAGCTCTTAAACTGGGATTTTACCCAGCCTATTGTGTATACTTTAAAGTATGAAGGCCTGAATTGTGTTATGTTTTTTATTATGATTTCCTACATATATCCTAAGGCTTTATATGGAGCCCCTATGAGGGGGGAGGGGGGCTGGGGACAGAATTGACAAAGACACAACTTAAACCATCAAAAGAGTACAACATTAGCAATTGAAAAAAAACTCTCTTTTGGGTAAATTTTCTAATTAATTCACTAATGAAATAGATTAGAAACAGACACATCTTTAGATATAGAATTTTATTCTGAACCCAAATATTACATAGATTTTTGTCATAAATGAACTTTAAGCACCCCCTAATGTGTGAATATATAACCTGAATTTCCTATATACACTTAATTTTCTATTATTTTGAAAAACTATTGTATCAGTTTGATTTACAGAAAATTCAGTGGATATATTACAATTCAGGGTATATATTTGCACATTAATGGCAAGGAGCACAGCAAAGGCAATGGGAGAACAAAGAATCAAATGAGGAAGTAAAACTCTCCTAAGCTTACAATATATTGATGATTTAAGCATCCTATATGAAAATGTTAGCAAAATGAATGAACTTACAATGATTTTGTGAGTTCAGGGTACAAGAATAGGTTTGAAAATTAATGTCAAGAAGATAAAGTTGCTAAAACTAGGAATAAGTGAACATGAAGAGGTGAAGTTAGGTAACCAGGAGACTGGCCAATTGGACAGCTTGACTTACCTAGGTAGTATTATTAGCAGGGGTGTCATTTGAGAGGGGCAACGGGGGGGGGTCATTTGCCCCTCCAATAATGTGGAGAAAAATCTATTATATAGACCATGCTACTTGAATATCCAGATCTTGACCCCTCTTGCCCCCCCCCCCCCCAATGAAAATGCTGTAGATTTGATCCTGATTATTAGTAAAGACAGTGGGTGCAGTGAAGATGTTAAAAGCAGAATAGCCAAGCCTCAGGGTGTTTTTTTTTTACAGTTGGAAAAAGTTTGGAAGAATAGGAAGATAAGTCTGTAAACCATGATTAGAATATTGGAAGCTATAGTGTTGACAGTGATCAAGCATGGTCATGAAGTTTGGGCACTCTGAAAAATGGAAGATGGAAAAATGCAGCTGGGGGGACCCTGGGTCCCCTCAAGATTTCTTATGGTGCCCTCTTATCCTGTTTTTTGATTAGTCTTTTTTTAGAATAAATGTACTTATTCGTTATATGATACACACTTGAGAACTTGCATTGCAAACATGAGACATTACCTGCCCTCTTCTATAATCCTTTGTTGTAGTTTTCATAATTTTGTTATTAAAGTATTGTATTCTCATTATATTTTGTTTTATTTCATTAGCATTCACCAAACTTCCCTTTGTGAGTGTGTATTATATAACACATAAGTACCAGAATAAATTTGTCAATTTGATCAATTATTGGGACCTTTATCACATTTCCCCCCCCCCAGGATTTTGCTCATTAGCACCCTTGTCATATTGGGCCTTTCCCAAAATTTTGTTCTATATTGGCCCCTGAAAGGATGAGATGGCTAGGACATAATCTGACTTGTTGGCCAGCTGCCTAGGGCCAAACTAAAAGCATATTGTCCCCAAATGGGGTGGGAGGATGTCATAAGGAAAGATTAAGGGAATTCAGAACTTCTCAGGAAGGTGAAAAGAGGAGGTATTCAAATACTTCAAAGCATTATTTGGGTGTCGGGGTGAGGGGGGGGGGGGGCAAAAGTTAATTTCTGATAAAAGTGAATGTTATATTTAGGTCCAAGATAAAATTCTGATTCTAAAAATAGATCTATTGCTTAACTAACCTGTCTCATTAGCAAGCTAATCAGAAAATTTGGACATCCACCACATGGATAATATGGGAGTAAATGTCATTTGTGATGCAAATGGATGTTATATTTAGATTGAGGATGCAATTCTAGGTGTATATTTTCACATTAGGGGGGTGAGGGTATATATACTGTGGATATATAGGTTCTAGAAAATCCATGGATTTCTTAGAAAAACTGGAAAAAAAAGGAAAGAAGTGGGTCAATATCTACCAAATCATATTATTGAGTTAGGACTAAAGTGAATACACCATTCAATGCCTTTTTTTATGCTGATTACAAATATAATAAGCATTTCTATTGGAAATGAATTTCATCCCCCCCCCTATGTATGCCAATTCAAGGTTAGGTTGGGTTAGGTATAGCCTATATAGGGGGGGGGGGCTGAAATTCATTTCCGGTAGAAATGGTTATTATATTTGTAATCAGCATAAAAAAAGGCATCAAATGGTGTATTCACTTTATTCCTAACTCAATAATATGATTTGGTAGATATTGACCAAGAAGTGAAGATAAAGGCTCTCCCCCCTGCAAAATGTGTCAACTAGGATTATCCTGCATATTATGGAGTAGGCCTAGGAATTGTTTTCTTAATATGTTTCCTTATGTCCAGCTGGACTCCTAGGCTTGAAATACTGGTTGGTCAGTTGGCTAATTCAAAGATTTGTATATATATACACTGTCAAATTAGCCATCCAGTGGTATCCCAGAAAATTTATCTCTTTCTTCTAGCATGTCTGCACTGGAGAGATGCTATTCTGCAATTTTACCAGAAAAGCTTGTATCTGGAATCTTAATGTGAAAGAACCGCAATAATTTGCTCATCTGAATATTAAGACACTATCTAGTTTACTAGATAAAAATACATTTCCAACTAGGCCTGCTGATTGTGAACAATGTTGTGAAAGCTTGATGAAAGAACTGTAACCTACCTTTAGAAGATATAAAATATCGCTATATTTCTTGATCTTACGCCTTCTCTTGCCTAATAACCCCGGAACATGTTCTTCCAAAAAGTTAAGATTTATCTTCACGCTTTTAAATTTCAAAATAAAATATTCTATTTGCCAATTCATAGCAGACAACGAACGAGATTGAAAGGAAACGTATGAGCCAAAGTCCCCTACTGACTAGCAGAAACTAGAAGGCTACTGCAACAAGAGAGCTGTTTAAGGGCTCATTCCTTGAGCTGTAAAATTCTATTCCTACTTTTGTGATATTCCCGTCTTTCAAAATCGCAGCAATTATGGAAGTAGTTCCATCCACTATAGTCTCGAAAGCGAATGAAATTTCTCGAAAACTGGATCCTTTTCTAAAGATTGCGATGCGTTTGGTCCTGGTCTGGCCAATGAGAAATGATACCAACGTATTATCTACTTCAGCTACAGATCTGACTTTTACTGCTGTGTTAAATAACTGTTCATCTAACCTGGCCTCACCTAGTGCCCATAATACTATGTCGACCAACTTTGCCCTGAGGCCTCAGGTGAAATTGCCAAATGTAGCTCTGAATGGAAACTTGTTGTTAAATCAAAACATACTGTGAACAAAATTTCCAAAAGTTTTAAAAGCAGTACTCCTCGTGTTTTTGTGATTGCGAAATCTCACTGTTTATAGATGTCCTGAAAGGTGTTCCGACTGACTATAATGAAGACCTAAGTAAAACACTTTAAACTAGTTTAAACAATTGCGTGAAAGTATTTTAGTTTGGAAAGTCTAGAGTATTCAAAATGAATTTTGAAATGAGACATTATATGGATGTTTTCTTGGAAGTGTCCGTGAAAGTTGGATACGAAAAGTTTTGTGTACAATCATTTGTATTCCTCGCAAAGCGCTGTTCCTCGGGTCATAAAATCAGACTACTGACTTTCCAGTGCAAAGATCAGGCGCTCTGCTCTCGATGTGAACCATATGGTCACACCATTAATAGTTCCTCTCCTTGTTCCAAAAGAATGTCTTTTCTAGAATGTGCCCCCCTTCCCCCGATGTCTTCTGAAGACCAGAATAAAATTTATACTTCACTGAAAACAATTAGTTTCCATGCATAATGTTTCTACTTCTTATAATATCGAGAAGAACACCGTCATATTTTTTTTTTATTCAATATCAATTATTAATAAAACTTAATATAAACACATCTCCTCCAAATACCACAGCAGGATAAGGAGGAGGGATAGCCAAAAAAATCCACGAAAAAATAACATTAACCTCAGAAGGAGTTTAAAAAACAAAACACAACTACTACATCATGTAAACTGCTGCCACAAGCTTAACACTCAACACCTAACTCCTTCCTTACCACACATCAATCAAAACAAAACATTAAATTTAATGATCTAATACCATTTTAATCTATCAACTATGCAACCTATTAAATTAATTGCTAAAATCATGCTTAGAAAACACTCCATTTGTCCACAGTTTTTCAAATTCTTTTAAGTCACTACTTTAATATTCTCACTTAACGAATTCCATAGCTTAGCCCCTCAAAAAACAAAAGAAAACCATGACCTAAAAGTAATCCAATTATTAACGTAAATTTTATTCATTGACCTTGTGCCAGTGGAATGAACCTCTTTAACTTATGTGAACACACTTACAAAAAAAAGGATGAAAATCACATCGAGCTGCCACTGGGAGTATTTTCAACATATCACAATCCTCACGACACGATTCAGAAGGGAATAAATTAGCAAGTATTCTAATAACAATATATTGAAAAATTCGGACCGAACGAAGGACTGAGCAGAATTTTTCCAGCTATATTAGATTACAATACGAAATATATAGGTGGATTAAACTAAAATATAATATACGGATTATTTTGGACTATTATTTGGACTACGGATTATTCAGAGTAGCAGCAACAGTAATAGTAGTATTAGTATCAGTAGTAAGAATAGTCCTGGTCGTAGTTTATTTTAATACCGTAAAAGTCTAGAGAATATTGTGTCAGTTACGCTTTTCTAAATTTATATTACAAACATTTTCTTTTATATTTACATCACTGAAAAATAAAATAAAAATTACAGTGAAAGTACATCTTGAATTGCTTAGTTTTCGCAATAGAAATCTAAAAATTGGTTACACATTGTATATAACCAGGAATCATAATTATTAATGCTGTTTAAAAGTATCGACACTAAGCTCCGATATATTAAAGTATGAATGCCTCAGTACTGCCACCTAGTATTGAAAAGTGATTGTAAGAATGCTAGCTACTGCGTGAGAATTGAAAAAGATGGACTATGAATCTTCCGCGCAAATTTTTATTCTATTTCAAGTTACATGCGTTTATTGACAACTATTAAGTTCCAACTTCATTGAACTTCAGTAAATAATTGAATCTTCCTATGGCTGTTAAAATGCATTTCATTGACAATCCAGTGAAAAAAAAGTTCTTCTTATGACTAGAAGATAAAGAAAAAAAAATAAGAATGCTTAAAATTCATTGGCAGTTCGGGAGAGTGCCAAGAGCTTGAGCTTCACCCGGGCCCCGGCACTCGGTATGCGACTAGCTTGTACATATGTTATTCTCGAATTAAGATTAGTAAAACTATTGTGTCATTTTTTATTTTTAGGTCATGAGGTGGCAAATCAGCAAACTCAACTGAATTAAGAAACTCTGACCGGAGTTTCTAGCTGGAGTACATTTACCTATTAGGTAAATGTAGTATGCTTGAGTGCAATTTTAAGCATGCTAATATCTGTACCGCTTTTTCCAGTGGTCGTTGTTTTGGTTGCACTAAAGCTCACGTTAAGGTTCCTCCTTCTTTTTATCTACCCCCAGGAATAAAATTGCACCAATCTGTAAAAGATATAAATTGTTAGAATCACTCCTCCCCTTCAGCCGTCCTTTTGTAGTACACCGCACCCAAGCAAAGATCTCCCACCTACGTTGGTTAAACACAGCTCAACAATTAACAAACCCTTACCGATTACCTACTCCTCCTCCTCTTTTAATCAGCTCCCGTCCCAAACACTTCAACAAGAAATACCCTCGTTCCAATATTATACCCAGCCTCTTAGAATCGTCAGTGCCGATCCCTTCTTCTCTTACCTTGGCAAAAAACATGCCTCTGCTACTTCCTCCCCTCACTGAGAAGCCTTATTCCCTCTCCGCTTACGGAATTTGGCCCTATATCCTCTCCACTCTCCCACAAACCAACGACTCCTTGACAGACGTGAATCACCATTCCCCTATCAGGTAACAGCCGTTTAACAGATTATCTTCATTCCACCGTAGTTCCATTCCAACTTAATAATATCCCCATAATTTGTCCGCTGTCCTCCTTTTCTCTCAAGCCCGGTCAGTCCCGTCTTTTAATCCTGCTTCTCAAACAAATTACAGCCTTCATCCCGAAAAAGATGTCTCTCCTGCCTCAGATCCACGTTCCTTCCACTCCGCACTGGCTCCCACAATTAACGAACAAAAAATTGCCCGCTTTAGTAACCGTTTTACTTTCCCAAACCTCCTTGTTACGAACACAGAAAGCCTGAATTTTGACAAATTGATTGAGCTAGAGGCCCTCTGTCAAGTACACAAAACTGATGTAATTGCCGTGACTGAGGTCCAAGCACAGAACCCTGACTTATAGTTCATTAATAACCACTCCCAATTCATAAGAATTCGTCCTCATGATCACCCCCTAGGTAAAAAGGGAGGTGGAATACTATTATTTGTAAATAATTATCCCTTTCCTAGATTAATTCATGCTCCCAACCTTTCAGATTGCGATGGAATCATTTGGGTAAGTGTAAGACCCAAAATGTTACCACACCCCTTTGATTTGATTGTGTTTTGTTACTTCTATTATTCGCCAAATCAAAACGATGCACAAAGATAGCGATTTTACCAGCAACTGCATAGTAGTGCCGACTTTGTCCTCTGCAAATTCCCGAACGCAGGTATTTTCTTAGTAGGTCATGCTAATGATCTAAAGTTAAATTCCCTTTGTAGTTCCCGAAACTTAAAACAGATAGTAAAATTACCAACAAGGGGAAAAATGACATTAATTTTAAAGTCTCTGACTTCCAAAATCTGACTAAAACAAAATACATGGATTCCTTCCCTGAAAAAAAAAGAAGTAAAAACAAGTTCTAATGACAAATCATACATTACTAGCCAACTCAAAAAACTAATTAGAATTATGAATCTACTTAAGAATGGTAAAACATCCGAAGCTAACTCACAGCGTAAACATATAAAAAAAGAAATACGTAAATCTGCTTCTTCATATTACAAGTCTAAAGTCAAGGATTTGTTTTCTACAAAGCCAAAACAATGGTATAAAAGAGTAAGAAAATTTGGGGGAAAACACATAATAATATAGATTTCCGTTTCCAAGAAGACCCTTCAGTTACAGCCAATGATCTGAAAAAATGTCTTTCCTCCATAGTACAGAACCTCTTCTCCTTTCTTTTGACACTCCTTATGGTTTGTGCTCTCTCAATTTTCCTGTTATTTCGCCCTCGGATGTGGAGGCGAAAATTAAGAACAATAAAAAGTGCAGTACTTGTCCACTAGACATCCTAATTGTACTAATTAAAGCCTTTGCCGACAATCTCTCAGAGCATTTGTCCTTACTATTTAATGATATTACCTCTACTGGTAAATTCCCAAATTGTTGGAAATTAGGTTTTATTACTCCCGTAAAAAAGAAAGGCAACAAGCAAGATTTTGATGGTGTCCGTTCCATTACTCTTACTCCAGTTTTTTCCAAGTTATATGGAAGCTTTTTAGCTGGGTGGTTGAAAGTAAAGATAATGCCAAATGTTGACCAAAGACAATCCGGAAACCTACACTCTACATCTACCACCCACTTTCCTGTTCACCTTATGGACACAATATGTAACACACTCGAAAAACCCAATACCTGACTCAATGTTATCACTGGTGACTTAATCAACCACAATATACTATTAGAAAAACTATCTAATAACCTTCAAGTTGACCTTTATTTAATTAGAATAATTGCGTCTTTCGTCTCTAATAGAAGCAATTCGTGAAATACCTGAATGTATGTTATGATCCCCTCCCAATTTACAATGGTGTGCCCCAAGGAGCCATCTTAGGTCCAATTTTATTCCTTACAATGATAAACAGCCTTGGTGTCGATTTCCCAGATAGATGGAAATTCGTTGATGATCTAACTGTCTTAGAGACATATTTCAAAATTTAAAAAGTAACCCAATGAACATCTTGGAATCGATATCAACCGAAGCTCTTACTAATGATATGAAAGTCAACCCTATAAAGTCAACTGTTCTTACTATTAATTTCCTTGAAACTCTTCCGTCTTTCTCCTGTCCAATCCCCCCCTAAAATGTCTGTTACCACTTTGAAATTACTGGGTGTTACCATCTCAAGCGACTTAAAATGGGATTGTCATATTTATGACATCTTAAAACGTGCAAATGCCACATTTCCCCTCCTTAAACTCCTTAAAAAGTTTAAATGCCCAAAATCGCATTGCTTGAGGATTTTCCTCACATTTGTACACCCAACCCTCAAGTGTGCCTGTCCCGTTTGGCATTCTGGCATATCCATTGAATTGTCAGACAGAAGAGATGTATTCCAAAAAAGGTGCCTAAGAATTATCTTCAATGAGGGTAAAGTACCTTATATTTCCCTTCTTAGGAGAGCTAATCTTGTAACCCTTAGAAAGGAGGGCAAAAATTACCTTGCGTTTTGCTAACAATGCCCTTCATAACCCTGGAACAACTCTCCTTTTCCCTGGTCAACATTCACCCCTTCGACCCCGCCTCCCACGTTCCGTTTCAACAAAAATCCCCCTTCTTGCCCCAATAAGAGTTTGCACTGAAAGATGTAGAAGAACTTTTATCCTTTACATAGTTTACATTTTCAATCAGTGAATCTCCGCAGCCTACCCCCCTCCCCCCACTCACTTTTTACCTAATAATCTTAATTTTAATGTCCATTTTGCAAATTTGAAGGTTTTTTATTTATGTTTTTTAGGAACTAATTAACTTATGTTTTTGTTTTAATTTTCTTATCCCCTTGTTAATTTTACGAGTTTTCGTTTTTTTGGCATTTTTGCTGACTTGACATTGGCCATCTAATTTTTTGAGTTTAATTTGTTTTTGTTCTTAACATTTTTACGTATTTGACATTGACCCTTTTATAATTTTCTGTTGTTGCGTGATTGTTTGTTTTTGTTTTTTTTTTTTTTAGTTTTATTTTACGCTAAAGTGCGAATTCGGCCCTTTTGGGGTTGTGATAGCCGTTTTGCAGCAATAAATCTTGTCTTATCTTAGCTTAATTCCTCTTTCCTATTTATATTTCAATAGAATCGTACATTTACCGGAATTAATTCTTCTGGGAATTCTTTTGATTCTTCCTGTTACTTTCAGACATTTTTTATCATGCATCTTGCTATGGCTGTTCGGATTCATCCATCACCTTATATATATGTGCATGAGGTCATAAATACCAAAACACCTTCTTTCCCAGCGTTTTCCCCAATAATTGTAGCTCTGCTTTAATTAGTTCAGTTTAATAATGGTTCCTGCTCTCCAGTCCTTTGGGACTTTTTCTTTTTGCCAGAGGAGGGAAAAGAAGACTAGCCACACTGAAAGGGACCTGCGGATCGATGACTTGACCATTTCTCCAGATATACGGTCACTACCGGAGATTTTCCATTCTTCAGCTTTTTCGAGGCTGAAAGGATCTCGTCCGCCGTTGGCTCGTTTTCATTAATGAGAAGATCCAAAAATGGGCTGTCCGGAATATCTGGTGGAACAGAAGGGGACGGGCGATTGAGAAGGTTTTCGAAGTAATCGGCCCATGTATTTTTTCGGTCATCTGGATCGGTTAGCAGTCTTCCGTTTTCCCCTTTTACTGGTCCATCTTGTGCGTTGGTCTTCCCAACGATTTCTTCAGTTAGGCAGTACACAGCTCTCGTGTCACCAGGTCGGGCTGCTTCTTCTGCCATTCTTACTTTCATATTAAGGTGCTTTCGTTTGTATGATCTAGCATTTTTCTTTACTTCTCTGTCCGCTTCTTTATACGCTTTGACTTTCATGACATCACCAGAGAGATAATTACCGAGCATACTCTGTTTTATTTTCTTGCGGTCTTCGATCAAGTCCAATGTCTTCTGGGATATCCACTGTTCCTTTATTGACTTTTTAAAGCCAAGAACTTTTTCAGCAGCTTCTGCATAGTTCTGTTGTATAGACGTCCAAGCTTCTTCCACATCTTGTGGTATATCAGCAAGTGCCTCGAATTTGTTCGAGAGTTTGATGTTAAATTGTCTCCTAACATTCTTGTCTCTGAGCTTCTCCACATCAAAATTGCTTGGTATTTTTGTTGGTTGTCGGGATCTGTTGGAGCGGAGTTTCAACTTGAGTGTCGCTACAAGAAGTTCATGATCCGACCCAACGTCCGCACTTCTGTAACTCCTCACGTCTTTCAGACTAGTTCTCCTCCGTCGTCGGATTAGAAAGTGGTCAATCTGATTTTCGACAGTTTTGTCTAGGGATGTCCATGTATACTTATGTATATCATTGTGCTCGAATAATGTGCCTCCTATCAACATGTCATTCGACATGGCAAAGCTGACTAGCCTTGCACCATTTTCGCTGATAGTTCCAAGCCCGTGATGTCCCAACACCTCGGGGAAATATGATCTGTCCTGACTAATTTTTGCATTTAGGTCGCCTGCCAGGCAAGTGACGTCATGGAGAGGGATGGAGTCTAGGACGGACTGGAGGGTTTCATAAAAATCGTCTTTCAAGATTTCATCGGCATCATTTGTTGGTGCATTACATATGACTAGCGACAGCTTTGCATGTTTAGATGCAAATCGTGTATACAGAATTCTCTCGTTAATCGGTTTCCACGAGCAGAGAGACTTTGCTGCATTTGGGTTCAATATAGCTGCGACTCCGGCTGCATGTCTGTCCGTTTTTCCGCTGTACAGAACTGTATAAGTCATGTTGCTGTTTACTGTTTTGAGCTTCTTTTCTCCACAGCCTTTCCATCGTGCTTCGGCCACTGCGAGGATATCTAGCCGAAAGTTTTCGTACTCTTGTAGAACTTGTTCAGTTTTTGAAAGAGCCGACATGGTCCTTACGTTCCAAAATCCGATTCGTACTGGTTTATTCGCGTTCAGAAATCTGGTCTAGGCGCATGCATGGGTCGTCATCATATTGGGATTTGATCCGAGGCTTTTCACTGACGTTTCTTTAGCACATTCTTTTTCTACGGGAGCGACTATTTTTTTGCGGAGGACACTTCCCTACAACCCTCGGGGCAAGGGTTTTAAGTTAATACCTGGGGGTATATAAGGTTTTTATAGAAGGCGTTGTCGTAGAAACTTCAAGAAAGGTTCATTCGATTTGAAATTCAAAGAGCTAGTACCCTTTTCTAATAGTTGAAAGTGATTGGAGGGCAACTAGCCCCCCCCCCCACACCCATCATTCCCTCAAACACATCCAATCAAAATTTCGAGATAGCCATTTCATTCAGCATAGTTGATTTCCAGATAGAAAATATGTTTTTGAGGAGGACACTCCACCACAACCCTCAGGACAAGGGTAGTGTGTTATGCCCTTGGGGCATATGAGGTTTTTATAGAAGGCGATGTTGTAGAAACTTCAAAACAGACTCATTTGTTTGGAAATTCAAAGCGCTAGTACCATTTTTAATAGTCAAAAGTGACTGGAGGGCAACTAGCCCCCCCCCCACGCCCATAATTCCACCAAACACATCCAATAAAAATTTTCAGACAGCCACTTTATTCAGCGTAGTAGATTTCCAGATAGAAAATATGTTTTTGAGGTGGACACTCCCCCACAACCATTAGGGCAAGGGTTTTAAGTTATGCCCTGGGGGCATATAAGGTTTTTATAGAAGGCGTTTTCGTAGAAACTTCAAAACAGGCTCATTCGATTTGAACGTCAAAGGGCTAGTACCCTTTTTAATAGTCAAAAGTGATTTGAGTGCAATTAGCCCCCCCCCTCACGCCCTTCATTCCCCCAAACACATCCAATCAAAATTTTGAGATAGCCATTTTGTTCAGCGTAGTTGATTTCCAGATAGAACATATGTTTTTGAGAAGGACACTCCCCCACATCCCTCAGGGCAAGGGTTTTAAGTTATGCCGTGGGGGTATATAAGGTTTTTAAAGAAGGCGTTGTCGTAGAAACTTCAATAAAAGCTCATTCGACTGGAAATTCAAAGGGCTAGTGGCCTTTTTAATAGTCAAAAATGATTGGAGGGCATCTATTCCCCCCCCCACACCCATCATTCCCCCAAACACATCCAATAAAAATTTTGAGACAGCCATTTTGTTCAGGGTAGTTGATTTCAAGATAGAAAACATATTTTTAAGGAGGACATTCACCCAGAACCCTCAGGGCAAGGATTATAAGTTATGCCCTGGGGGCATATAAGGTTTTTATTGGAATCTTTGTCGTAGAAACTTGAAAAAGGGCTCATTCGATTTGAAATTCAAAGGACTAATACCCTTTTTAATAGTCAAAAGTAATTTGAGGGCAACTAACCCCTCTCTCTCCCCCATCTTTTCCCAAAACACATCCAATCAAAATTTTTAGATAGCCATTTTATTCAAAGTAGGTAAAAGTTTTTGGAAATTAGGTCTTTAAGGATGACGACCCCTCAGAATCCTCGCGAAAAGGTCTTTAAGTTAAGCCCTGGGAGCACATAAAGGTTATATAGAAAGTTGTTGTATATGATTTATAGAACAGACTTTATTCCTTTTTAAATAAAATTTTTATATGTTTAAAAACTAAATGTTGACTTAAGGTTAAATTAAAATCCACTGTGATAATACTAATTCTCAATAAGATATCTCAGCAGTATCCCAAGAACGACTGAGGGTATTATGTTCAAACGTTCGGGGCTACTTCTGCTATTAAAATTTAACCAAATCCAAATAGTGTCAATGTATCCAAGCAACCAAAGAAAGTAAACAGATTTTTTTTGTGGTATCAAGTTTTCCATTACAGGTCAACTAGAGGAGTTATGAAACTAAATGAAACAGTACTATTTGTGTCCAGATTTATAAAAGGGTATATGCTCTTAAAAATTGCTGAAACTTTTTCTCCGGCATACAAATAGCAGGCCAAACTATAAAGTCTTAAAAACTAAAATATTTAAAGTATTATTTTCTTTTTCCCTGAAAAGAATATGTCAATATAAAACGAAAAGAAATTAATTAAAAAAACTTTTTCCACAAAATAAGTTTTTCAAAGAAAAGTAAAGAACTCCATTAAACAAAAAATGAGCAAAAATAAAATAAAATAATCTACCAAGCGTGAAACTACCTCAAATCAGCATTGATAAATAAATGAAACCCAAAACGAACAGAAATTACAATAATTAACCAAGTTAAACTCAAAACGAGCAGAAATTAACGTAAGTTGGGCGCAAAACCCCTATTCCTTCCCAAGGCCAGGACAAAATTTGCACTTTACTGAAAAAATACAAATGAAAGTGCTTTGTAAGTTTAATATACATATACTTATATTTAGTAATCAAAATTTTAATATTATTTGATTTATTAAAGTTATAAAACTAAAAACATTTATATTTTTTCAGTAAAGTGCAAATTTTGTTCTGGCCTTGGGAAGGCATAGGGGTTTTGCGCCCAAATTATGTAAATTTCTGCTTGTTTTGGGTTTGACTCGGTTAATTATTGTAGTTTCTGTTCGTTTTGGGTTTCATTTATTATTCATTGCTGATTTGTGGTAGTGTCACGCTTGGTAGATTATTTGATTTTAGTTTTGCTCATTTTTTGTTTAATAGAGTTCTCTACTTTTCTTTGAAAAACTTATTTTGTGGAAAAAGTTTTTTTTAATTAATATACAAAATGGGGACTTTTCTATTCTTGCCACAAGCAAGATTACGGATGCGTGTTTAATTTTTTCCTAGGGCAGATTGTGTCAAACCAATGATCCTATAAATTCGAAAGAGGTCTCATTCAAACTGAGATCAAAAGTGCCCTTTATAAGTAACCAAAAAGATTAGAGGGCAACTAGCCCCACCCCACGCACCTTTTCTCCCAAAGATCTCCTGTTTTTTTCAGATGACCGTTCGATTCAATTTACTTGAAATTCACAATATGTTTAATTTTGGGGGTGACAAGACTCCAAATAGTCCCTGGAAAAAGGGCTATTACGCAACTTGCCCATTGTTCACATATAGTATTTAGTTTTCAGAAATGTAAGAATTGTTTGTTTTTTTTTTGGTGGAGGGGGAGGGTGAATTGTTTCCGAAAGGGGTTTTGTGTAGGGACAAAACTTTTTGGGGACATCTTCAGGGGAAATTTTACACGGAAGGAGTGGAAGAGGGAGTTCCGGGCATGATTCGAAAAACGTTCAGAAATTAAATAAAAAACAAGTTTTTCCACTGAAAGTAAGGAGCCACATTAAGACTTAAGACAAATAGAAACTATCATATGTTTGAGGGGGACTACTCCTTCCTCAACCCTCGCTATCTACCCTAAAGTTTTGTTTTCGTTACGTTTCTTTAAGAAAGACTGAAACACGAGCGTCCTCAATTTTGAGGGAAAAGTGTTTCTAAAAACTCTAAGACTTTAGCATAAGCAGCAGAAATTGATGAAGGGGTTTGGCCCCCACAGAAACAGAATAATTTCTGTCCATTCTAAATTTTAATATCGTTCGATAATCTCAATAAATATAACTCGGGTTTTTGTTTAATAGACAGTAATAGAGATATTTAACCTGCCTTATCCCTGAGCAAATGGAGATCCCTCGTTTGTTTGTAGGTAGAAGTTACCGCGTGCACTGAAAAAAAGAAGAAGAAATATATATTTTGGGGAGTTTTTTGGGTAGATTCTAATGATATAAAATACATAGTTATATGTCATATAATGTAGTGTATCAGCTATCGGCAACAAAAACCATGTTGTTGTTTTCTAAGCTTCAAAATCATCTAAAATTCAAGGAATATATACTATTATAAAACGAACATATTGAAAATCAGTGAACCCACTCTAAGCATTCAAAAGAAATTACCAAACACTCAGTTCTTTGCAAATGAAAGCAAAACAACTTGACATTCCTGTGGTAAGCAGGACTCTGAAACTGATAAGAAGTTTGTTTGCTAGTAATAGTGTACTGTAATGTCATATACATAAGGATAATCCTTAAAATTACCGTAAAATAAAAACTCGGTAAGTAAAATTGGTAAAATAAGGTAAAATTGGTAAAAGAAGGTGAAATAAGGTATTCCCTAGGAAATAAAGGGTAAAGTTGGTGTTTTAGATTTGTCTAAACTGGTCTTGCTCAACAAGGCCATTTGAGTATTTCTTTTTAAGCATCACTTATAGCTTTTAGTGACATGATTTTTATTTTCCTGGGCTTAAAAACGGTAGGGCCCATTCTTCTAGAGGTTAACCAGTTTAAATAACTGTCTAGTTTATCCCTTTGGTAATCTTGCATCTCGTGTAATACCTGAGCAATTGGACAGTGTGGACAGCAATTGGAATTGGAGATTTTGGACATCTATTTTGCAAAAAAAATACAATACAAATAAAAATAAAATAGATAAATCAAAATTATCCTTATTTGGAGCTAAAATGATATTAGTAATTTTAATTTCACCTAACACCTAAGGAATACACCTAATAATATTATACACCTAATATACACCTAAAATACACCTAAGGAATGTTCCCTAACAGCCTTTCTTGTTTAAATGGCCGTTTGGAATGTGGCTATTCCAAGATTGTTGCAAATCGGTCGAAATACAATCGCAAAGCTTTAGTGTCGCTGTATTCTGTTTTCTCTGACCATGCTATTTCAGGTTTTTACATTTTGCTTAGGAAGAATGACCTATCCAAATTAAGATAAGGCTATTATCAGTATTGCAAATTTTTGTTGTATCTTCCGTTGTAATTTCGTAATCGTCGTATTATCAAAAAGTATAACACACCTGATATAAATGAAAAACTTCGTGATTTACATATAAATTTCTTACATAAATTTCATGTAAAATTCTCTTACATAAATTTCTTTTTATTTGTTTATCTTACTTTAAGTGCTGTGTGTGTTTATTTTTCTTTTCTTTTTCTCTTTACTCCACTATTTTTCACATTGTTTGTGCAGTGGGTTATAAATAAATTTTATTATATATTATATAATAATATCATTATTAACTATTATTTCAGTTCGCCTTAAAAGTAAAAGTTTATTGCAAAAAGAAATTTGTGGTGATTTCGTAAAAAAAAAGCCAGCAACCCCTCAAAAATGGCGTCAGATCAAAATGGAAAGTGGAAGATTGGAATCAGAATTGTCGAAAATCTTATACAAGGAAATTACAGTGTCCGCCATCTGCAAGTGCCACATGTCACTAGAAGGACACTTTCTGCCATTGTTCAAGTGGTGGCGCTAGCAGGCTACCAGAACATCGTAGATAGATTTTTTATAGCTCATATAAACTATATTGTTCATATCTACTTTCTTTCTATAGGCCTAAATTCCACCATCTAAAATTTCCAAATGGCACTAGAAACGGCACTTTTTGTGTCGTGTCTCAAGCAGAAAAGCCGAGGCTATTGGGCTAGCTGAACTTATAAGATTTGCATTTCATGGCTCATTTGAAAGCTTTTGCTCATATAAACGTGCTTTTTTTTTTTTTATCAATTCTACAATTCTACCATTAGTAAGTGCGATATAGCACTGAAAACAATACTTTTGGTACCACTTCATAAGTGGAAAAGCTCCGAAGTACAAAACAGGTACTATTGTGATAGTTACGTTCCAGAATGGCATTCCTCATATCATATACATGTTTTTTTTCATTTATTTATAAAAGTACAGAATACAAGTAAAAAATAGGTTTGTAACACATGGATGACTGTGATTAACTAAACACTGGAGTAGTGATAGCGTGCGCAATGCGCCGGGGACAAGGACGGGGACATGAATATACAGTGCAGTTTAACCGGTACATTGACTTACCAAGGACAGTCACACCTTACCAGGGTGCAGTCACCTATGATTCTATGAGTGATTGCATAATATGACTACTGGTATATGCGATGGGAGACAGGTTTCTGACTCTGAATGGTTCTGACAGTCGTGTTAATCAGATTTCTAATTCATAATGTATACGACCTGCACGCCTTTTAAGGTAAGTTCATTATACCCCCCCCCCCCAAAAAAAAACGGACCGTCTTGGTTATGTGTTACTATATTCGGTTTTTTACTATAAAATAGAGATCCAAATTAGAATTTGTACAGTTTGAATAGCTCTTTCATTGTATCTATAGATTTTTGATCATTTGCATTGGTAGTGATATGGAGAGTTCTAAGCGAGTTCTGGTGAGTAAATTTTTCTTGTATTATAATAAAAAGAAATCCATTTTGTCTCGTCATTAAGTTAAGGAAAAATTTGACCCCCCCTTCTTTATCATTGTCCGAACCCCCCTCTCCTGCTCAAATTTATATGCAGGCATTTTAAGTTTAAAAGAAAGGCTTTAAAAATCTTAGACTTATTCAGTCGTCTGAGGCTAAAAGTGCTTCAATTCCAGGCCAAAATCGCAAGATCCAGATCGCAAGGTAATAATCAATTGAGAATACAGGGCTTCGCACTTATTTATTTAAATGGTTATAAAATAGGCTTGTACAAATCTTAAAATACCCACCAAGACCGTATGCTACATAGTAGAATTATCCCATTTTCCCCAACCTAAGCCTTTTTTAACATATCAAAAAGTACCAAACTTGAATCTTTGGAGAGTTATGGTACTACAAGAAGCATCTTTTTGAAAATGTGTAAAACAAATTGGACACTCTAGAGGAAAAAATCAGACATTCACTAGACTTTTAGTCTTTAACATAGGCTATTATATGACCTTATTAGGGAGGAGGGGGTGTCGCATAGTGTTTCTGTGTTTAGCATTTGTATTTACCATTTAGAAAAATCCCCCCACCTCCTACATATTAAACACATATATAACGCACTTTTTACATCATTTTTACTAAAGCCGTAAATTTTCCCATACAATGGCAGGTGCGAAACCCTTTATCAGTCAATACAGAAGAAGAACCTTTTTCCATATTCATTTATTGATATATCGGTTTATCGATGGTTTTAACGTTGTATGATAGGTGAGGTTAATTCCCTTAAATACATTACGAATGTTAACCGTCTAGCAAGCTGTTATAGTAAGAAAAGCATTTTAAAATAGATGACATGCATTTTGACACGATTAAAGCTATATAAATTTATTAGTGGTGGGGTATGGAGGAAGAGGGTTTTAATTGCTAGTTTCCCATAGTGAATCACACTTGTCAAAAAATAAATATGCTCACTTTAGTGTGGGGGAGTGGGTATAGAAAAAGAGGCTTATGGGATTTACCGGCTAGGTTAGGTTACGTCTTTCGTTTTAAAAATTTTCTTTTTGATTCAGTTCTTGTTTGTTTTAAGTTATAATTTTTCCCCATACTTATAGATTGAATTTTATCTATCTAATTTACCTATCTAGAAACTGCCAACAACATCTTTTTTTTAATTTTTAATTATTATTAATGAATTACTGAGATTAAAGACTTGATGAAAAATTGCTACTGGTATTTACTGTTCACATGTGTTCACTATTTCTTTTTATTTGAAAATAATTTGGAAGTTTACAGCTATAGGTTCCATCCCCGTGGTTTGGCTCTAAAACGTGCTCTGTAAAATGGGGTGGGGGGGAGTGTGAGGGGTGCAAGCCCGCCATTAATATTATGAACAAATATCAAAATTTTTTTAACTGAAATTATTTTTTGATTCCAGGACACTGATACAACAACAACAACGAGCCAAAAGTGCTCGAAAATTGATAACACGAGCAGAATTATGAACGCCATGAGGGAGAGTGTAATCCAATACGCACCCCTTCAAGACAGGAGGGATAGTGTAATCCAATACGCACCCATTCAAGACAAGAGAGTATCTAACGACCTAGCTGTGATTTTTGACGTAAGTGCAAATAGATATTCTGAAACTTATAAAATAGTTTATTAAATTGATTCCTTTTATGATTGAGGTCAATAGGACTTTTTAGAGTTTGATTTGTAACTAATATGCAATGCAGTGAAACCTGACTTAATGCAAATGAAAATCAAATCTATTTAGGGATGATTTTAATTATGCAAACTCAACAAAAGGAACATTGCTTACTCGATTAGTAATAATAATAATAATTTCGAATCAGTTTTTTCGCTAGTTATATATCTGCTGTCCATGTATAAATTCGCACGTATGTATTTACTCTGTTGGGTAATAAAGAGGACTTGGGAAGAAGGGGGCGCCCCACATTAATATTCTGAATAATTAATATATGAAGTAAATAGGCAAAATTAATGCAAACTCAACGAATGGGGCATTGCTTACTCGAGTAATAATAATAATAATTTCGAATCAGCTACTTATAAGTGTATATGTATTTTCTCAAGGGGCTAATTATTGTAGAAAAAAAGAGTGTGGAGGAGTGGGGTGAAAAATTTTTTTAAAGACATTTGCAATTTCACATATGAAAATAGATCACGAAGGATGAATTAGTGTCAACCTAGGGGTTAGATACCCCTTTTTATATTTTTATGTTATAGCATTCAGCAATTCTTCTTTTCACTCTTAATAATTTAAAATCAGCCAGTTGATCAAACTTGTGACATAGACATGGTGGAGGACCCGGAATGGACAGATAGATTTATGAGAGAGCATTTAGGTGATGGTAGTAGTAGTAGTACTAATGCATCTAAACCGGGTCCTCATAAAGAAAATCCATCACAAGAAAATACAGGCTGGCTTAATCAGCTATCCCCAAACACCCTGGAAGATATATTAAGTAACCTAGGCGATTTCAAGCCACGTCCAACAAATGAAATTGAATAGATTGGGGGTGGTGTTATTGACAATCCTATGCCACTCCCCACCATTGTGATTAATGACACTACTACTACTACTAGTAGTAGTAGTAGTAGCAGTGGTAGTAGTGGTAGTAGTAGCAGTAGTAGTAGTAGTAGTAATAGTAATGACATAATACCCCCACTCTTAGATTTTTTTCTTTCCAACTCTGCCTTGCGCCATACAAAAGCCTACAGCGCGAAACTCGGTGAACCATTCAGCTCTTTGGTGACAGGAGACATAATAAAAGATCCCCTGGATATTACCAGGTTTCATGTTAACAGGATTCGAGCCTTTCTTGAGCAACAAATTGGGGTGTGGGGGTGTGGCGGTCGTTTAAAAGCATCAAAAGCAATACAAATATTTTTTTTAATGAAAATGCGAGCGAGCTGTATTCGAAATACTTGCACACAGAGATGTTGGCAATTCACCCGCATTTATCAAATTATGAGGAGGTTTTTTAGATTGGGTTAATAGCATTCAAACTAAATGGGATAATAATAACGAGGGGGTTAGCGGGTCGGTGGTTTTATTTATTGAGAGTTTAAACGTTGATATTTGTAGATTTAAAAAGCATTTTAGTGTAAGAGGTGGGCATAGGGATAGGGGTATAGTTTTAAAATATCAATCAGACTTAGAGGGTTGTCAGGGGGTACAACGAATCTGTTTCGATGCGAGGCTACAGTGTTTCAAGTATACATTTTTGATTGCAGCCTATAGACCTCTGCGCGATAATGCCTCTAAGAAAAAGTTGGATGAAAAAGCAGTTAATGGGATGGAGGGTTCAAAGTTTTCAATAGTAGATTTTAATTGTTTAAATGGTCAATTTCCCGTGACACTAAAAGGAATTGATATTTTTGAGCGGGCTAATGCACATTTAAAGATTGGTGTCACGAAGTTGCAGTATGGACAGGAATTTGAGGAGGGTTGGCATTGTGATAAGAAGGGTGTATTATTTCCAGTGAGGGCTTCGTCAATTGAATCAGTGGAGCATTGGGTGTGGCTTCAATACACCCCACCCACAGAGCCTGATTCAATTGGACATTTTAATCCAATTACAAATATTAGTAGGGTTTTATGTGAGGGTAAAAAGGAGAATGGGGGTGTATGTTATTACTGTCCGACATGTCTCAAGATTTCGCTCTAATTTAAAGTCAAATCATCGCATGAAACACTGTAAACGTCATGGATAGTAGGTTGTGGAAACGGTAAGCGGAGGTAAAGTTATGTTACATTTTAAAAATTTCCAGGACACGCTCATACAGAGCAAGAAGACCATTTTGGACTGCAAGGTGAGATTCATAGACGTTTACGATCCGTCAAATCCAGATCGTGTTAAAATACATGAAGCCATAGGGGTCTCTTACGCTCATGTGCAACAAGATTCCAATAATACCATTCATGTGCTGGATGTAGTTGAGTCGCTGGCGGGGAAGACTGCATGCGTTCGGCATTGGTCAGTCTAACCAAAACAGTGAACGGTGCAATTACGCTCCTTCGTTACACAAACTATCCTATGCTCCTATCACCAGAAGACAGATTGGCCATTAAAAATCGTAAAATATGTTGGGTTTGCAAGGGAGAATTTGATGGTGGTTTTGGGAATGGAGGGAGGAGGAAGGTGATTGACCATGATCATTTGTGGCAGGAAATTACATCGGGAGGGAGTAAGTTTAGAGGGGTTGCACATCAGTCGTGCAATTTAAACGTTAGACAGCAATATTTCGTACCGGTTTTTATACACAATTCCAATTACGACTTAAAGTTTGTTTTACCGGCGTTGGCCCGCATTCCCAAGGGGGGAGTTGTAGATAACGCATGGATAGATGGTACTTTTTCTTATAATATCATACCCAAATCATCGGAGAAGCTACTGCTGCTAGAATTCATGTGGAAAACCATTGACAAGGGTAAAACGTGCCTGAATAAAATCCGTTTTTTAGACTCTTTCAGCTTCTTCTCCAAGTCCTGAAGTCAATTGATTTAGGTACAGAAAAGTGACAATTTTGATAGCTTCCCCCTCCTTAAACAGCGCTTCCCCGATGATGAAATGTATGATTTATTAAAGTGTAATGGCATATATGCATATTATTATTACAACTCTGCCTCGAGGCTAGATGAGGTTTCATTACCGCCCATTGAAGCTTTTTACAATTCTCTTACTGAGAGTGAGTGCACCACTAGCGACTATGAATTTGCTAAGAGGGTTCGTGCAAAGGGCGGATGTAAAAATGGGTGGGATTATTGTAAACTATACTTGGCTAGTAACGTACTTACTCTTCTGGACATTGTGTGCAAAAATACGGATAAAATCTATGGTGAATTTGGGTTGGATTTAGGGTATTATTTTTCCACAAATCATCTGGTGATGGACTTGACACTAAAAATCAGTAAAGAAGAAATAGGTCTGATTACCGATGTAGATCAGCATCTATTTGTAGAGAGATCAATGAGGGGTGGGTATGTTTTTCAAGGGGACCGTATCACAAAAACTGATCCGACCGGACAGCAGACCGATGAAAAGTCAGACGCAGTTTTTATATGAATTACTTTTACCCATCGGCAATGTTTCACTACTGTTTGCCATGTGGCAATTATAAATGGCTTAACAATCCATGTGCTTCGAATTTCCCCGACATTGCTAGCGTTGAGGAGAATGGGGCACAGGGATGGTTATTTGAAATTGACGGTGAAATACCCATGGAAATCCATGACTCGGTAAAAGACTTTGTTTTTCTGTGCATAAATAGACCGGTGGGTAGGGACTCTCTGAGCCCCTTCAATTTATCTTTAGTAGAGGATGGGAGTATGCACTGGGTACCTTCAAAACAAAAAGTAATTGCCGACCTCAACCGGAAACAGAATATCGTTGTTCAACACGTGCTATTGAAATGGATGGTGTCCAATGGTTTCAAGGTCAGAAAGATTCATAGAGCCCTCCAATTTGATCAAAAGCCTTACATGAAAACGTTTATTGACAACTTTATCAGTAAACGTTCACAAGCGAAAACGAAGGTTGAAAAAGAAGTCTGTAAACTCATTTTAAACTCAGCCTTCGTTAAATGTGTGAAAGCGTACGAAACAGAAGTCAATGTGACATTGTAACCAATCCCAAAGATTGCGCTCGAATCATTGCGGATTTAAACTTCACATCGTTCACTATCATAGACTCTGATATGGTGCTCCTCTATTCCAAGAAAAGAAACATTGTTTTAAATAAAAATATTGCAGGCAGGAGTGCAATAACGGAAATATCTAAAAAAATCATGTTGTCATTTTATTTAATGTATGCAAGGTACAATGGCCGATTGAGGGACAAGTTCAAGTGTATTACGGGGACACTGATTCACTCCTGTTAAAAGTTAAAACTGAAAATTTATTGAATGATTTGGAAAATGAGGAGTACATTAGCTCACGAATGGACCACACCAACTGGAATGAATCCCTCTATCCAAAGCTAGTAAAACGTCAGGCACCAGATCAATTGTTAATGTTAAAATCTGAAACGGGTAGCGATCTGATATCCAGTGGTGCGTTTCCTGGGCCGAAGGTAAACTGTATGGAAACGCACAACAAGGATATCAAACAAGTTTGCAAGAGGGTACCTACACACTTTGTAAAAAATAATTTCGACATGAGTGTGTATAGAAACTGTTTTGAAAGTAGTTTAGTCCCGAGAGCAAAAGTCACGGCGATTCACTCTTCACAATTTTAAAACTACACAGCTAGATTTGAGAAAAAGATCATATCGGCCATATCGGACAAAGTCTATGTACTTGAGGATGGTGTGAAGGTACTACCATACGGTCACTATATAATCTCACACCGAGTTGAATGTGTAGAGTATAGAAAACAACTTGGTCTGAAAAGGTTAACTTAAATTATTTAATAGTACAAGGTGGGTTTGAGTGTTTTAAATTCTTTTTTTCTCTTTTTATCACAAACAATTTTCAATGTGTGCAAGGCAGAGCAATTTCTTCTTCATAATCTCCACTACTTAGCTATTTAATGTCCCCCTCCGGCCCACCCTGGCCCGCCGCAGAGGCCCCCGCGCTGCTTCCCGACCGCGACCGCGGCTGCCTTCGGCCGCCGCAGCGGCCACCCCCGGGGGGTGGACCCCATTTAAAATAAAAAAATGTGTTATAATTTTAAGTGTGTGTGTGTATATTTTAATAAATGTTGTATTTTTTATAAATAAATAAAAAAAAAATGTGTATTTATGAATGTATTTTTTTTTAGTGCCTATGTAAAATAAATGTTGTATTTTTGCTATAAAAAAAGTGTATTTTTCTTGTTTAATGTGCTTTTGTTTCATGTTCAATGTATTATTTATAAATTGCTGCTTTTATGCATATAATAAAAGAAAATATGATTCTTTATTGATTTTGTTCTTCTCATTATTCTTGAACGGACTAGTAGTAGTATAGGTTGCGAAAGCATAGGTTACGAATGCGAAAGCATAGGTGGCTAGCCCTAGCTAAGGGTGACGGGTCAGCACATTTTACCTTTAGGGTTAGTAATTAGACGTCTATAGTCTACAGTTAGTTGTAGGTGAACTGTTGAAGGGAACATGTATCAATTTAAAACATTATTCAGACCGTTTCTGTGTGGGCCATCAATGTCAGGCAAAGCGACACTCTTAACTAAAATAATTAAAAATTACGATAAAATGTTTGTGGAAAAGCCGAAAATATCTACTATTGTTACAGTATTTGGCAGGAGTCATACGATAAAATAAAAGCAATTACATATCAGGGATGGTGCAGATACAATTCATACAGGGACTTGATGTTTTCAACCTTATTGAACCAAACTCTTGGCTGATTATTTACGATTTAGCTGAATCTATTGAACAAAGGTCCCAGGAAATGCTAAACTGTTCACTGTTCGGTCTCATCATGAACAGATTTTCATTACACTGGTTATACACAACCTCTTTCATCAGCGCAAATGTATGCGAACACTTGCATTGAACTGCACCTACTATATCATCTACAGAGTTGTTCGTGATTCTAGCTCGCTAATAACTCTCAATAAACAAATATAACCCGGTGCCCCTAAATTTCTGCTCTCAGCATACAATCAGGCAACTAATAATCCTTACGGCTACATCCTATTGGATCTTAATTGAAATACACCCGAGGATCTGCGTATAGTCACAAACATTTTTGACAATGAAATTACAGTGTAGCTTCCCTTGAACGGTAAAAAAGACTAATAGTTACCATCATGGCACTGAAGAAACTACATGAAAATAGACATTTATTTTCCGTTATAAGCACTTCAAAACCCCCACTTAGGAAAGCCATACTCAAACATGGTATTGGCAATGATTTCATTAATCTAATATCTGAACTTTGTTTAAGTTTAACCGAGAGCAATGTTCAACTGCCAGAAGTAGTTAGGCAAGAGGCAAAACAACATCGTTCCATTGTACGTACATTGGCCTGTAAAAAAAGGAAAGAATTTTAAAGGGAAACGTCTTCTTCAGGCGGGCGGTAGCTTTTTCACACTTTTACTGCCGATAATTGTAGGACTTGTAAACAGTTTTCTCTAGATGGCTAAACCCTATAAATTGACTCCAGTAGAACTCGCTCTCTCACCCGTGGAGCACTTTGAGAACAATCTGAGTAAATTCATTGATAACGAGAATATTGAGGATGATAAAAAACTGCTTTTACTTCAAGATGCACTTCACCGAGTGGACAAACATAAGCCTTATCGTGTGAGAGCCAGTGGCATTGATCACAAAAAAGAACTATCTCTTCAGGATTCTTCTTCTGCTATCACTGGTGGAACATATTTAAAGAAGGAGGATATGGATTCAATAGTGTCGAGCATTGGTAATCTAATGTAGCACTCATATCATGAACAAAGTAAACGACTCATAACATATCTCATGGAAAGTGGTCAAGATCGTATTAAAGTTGATAGCAATGGAAAGGGATTATAATTCAGGGCAAGAGCTATAATCTTCTTGATCTAATATAAGATATGATTCCAAATCGTAAAGGACTTTTCTCATCTAACACTTATATATGCAACTTTCTAAATACATTAAACTTCTCCAAAAGCTCTATTAGCAGTGAGCCAGTTCTAAAAAAATTAAATAAACATGCACCATCATCGTAAATACCGTTAAAATATGAACATGAAGAAGAAGATTTTAAATCAATCTTGTAAAATAATAGCACACCTAGTGGAAATATTGATTTGACAATGAGGAGGAGAAGCACATTACTGATAGCTAGACAAAAGCAAACACGTATCAAGTCAAGGTCACCACAACCACCATAAAGCACTAATATACAAAGGGATAGTGGACGTTACACTATGTGTTTACGTTCAAAATGGTTGAAGTTCTGAAACGAGTTTATGAAAATATTGGTGAAGCGGGAAGTTTAAGTTTCCCCATCACTCTCTTGAAAGTCACTGGTGTTCATACTAAACAAGTTACACTCTACATAGAAATCATAGGCTTTGTTTTAATCATTATCAAAAACTAAGGCCTTTTTTCTCCTGTATATAATGCAAGCAGATGTCTTAACTCTAGATGAGATTCAAAGACCTCACAATACACCGCAAAGGTACATTCTACTTGCAATCAGTGTTTATAGTCGTTATGCATATGCAATTCCATTGCGGTCAAAGAGAGGTGTTTAAGTTGCTTAGGCTATTGAAAGTATTCTCGAACAGGATTCGTATAAAAAAATCAAACGGATCGCGGTAGTGAATTTGCTAATCCCCATGTTGCAAAAGTACTAATGAAATATAATGCACTGCTCTATCATAGTCATAGTCCTATAAGGGCTGCATTGGCCGAACGATTGATAAGAACTATTCGACTTTTAATTTCAAGATATTGTACATTGAAAAATACTCCTGCTTTTATTCATGATTTAGATAAAATCATGTTGATTTATAATCAACGACCTCATCGATCATTGTCCAACTTAACCCCAACGGAAGCTCATCATTCTGATCATAATACTGTTGATACTTTTCTTAAACAATATTCCAATGAAACGATTGTCAAGAAGAAGAAAACATTCAATGTTGGTTATACTATTCGAATTAATAGAACAACTAATGTTTTTGAAAACGGTAATTACTTGTGGTCCTCAGAGCTTTTTAAAGTGGCAAAAATCGTAGACACCAAACCCATAACTTATCGTTTGCGCGATACCAAAGATGAAGAGATTCTCCGCGGCTTTTATGACTATGAACTACAAAAAGTTAAAAATAATAGTGAAATCTATCAAATTGAAAAGATATTAAAGGCCCGTACTCGTAGGGGTAAGAAACAGTTACTTGTTCGGTGACTAGGATACAACTCTGATTTTGATTCTTGGATCGGTGTTGAAAATATTGACAATGCCCAATGATTTTTATGTATCATTTATGTCCAACGTTTCCGATCCTCTCTACAATGACTTGAATAAAACAAGTGATTTTTGGACGAAACTCTCCCCCGCCATTAAATTCAATGACGGGAAGTATGAAGTGGTTCTTGTCGATTGTATTCTCAAAAATACCTACGACATCCTGAGAAAGGATCGTGTGTATGATATAAAAGTTATACCATTCGATTGGTCACTCTTTTTCGAGTATGAATGTGTTGAAGCACTTAACTCTAGTGAATATCCACATGTCACATGGAAATATATAGAATATGATTGTATGACAGATTTTTGTCGTACAATCAATAGAAAAATCTTATATCGTAGGAATGATACATTCCATTTTAATTATTCAATGGAACACGATTGGATTTACATTACCTCACCTGTTGCCACTGAAATGATTTATCTCAATGATAATATGAGAGATGTTCTTGGCTTTAAACAGAATAAGATCAATGGGGAAAACGTAGGCACTGTTAACGGGATGGATCAAGTTATCTTTGCTGATTATACACCTGGTCTAGCCTCGGACTCTTGCATGTTTCTGTATGCATCCTTTGTAGAAACAACTAGAGTTGGTAATATCAAATGTCCCCTCCTACGTGTTCTTGAACGAAAAACAACCCATGAACTTGTTCATCACTATAATAAAAAGTACCTTCAGTATGTTCCTGTAAACATTTCAGATTTGGAACTCTGTCAGTTAACACTAATAAGTGAATTGGATGATCCTGTAGCAATAAAAAAAGGTTTAGCAGTAATTACACGTCATTTTCGACACATCGTTAGTGACACCACCTAAAATGAACAATAGAAGAATTCCATTTGTCTGTCCTGATATCAGTTGCTATGTTGGTGCTCTGAGTCCACGTCAAATAGGTCATGGAATGGACAACTACAAAGGGCGTACTACAATGTCTGGCTATAATCTTGATAGCTGGTTTGCTAGGCTGTTTCGTTCTGCACTACCCCTTGCCAGAAAATATGTTGTACTTGCTGCATCAAATTTTGCTGCCTCAACAGTACAGGACTGCGGGTCGGGTGAAAATTTCAACGAGAGTGTTAAGGAAAATATTAGATCTTCAGCAAGAACCGTTGGTGAGCAATTAAAATCTCAGCAAAATGGGAAGGGATTGAAAAGGATGTATGCACATCATTCACTCATCAGTCTCTACCCAGGCGGGAAGCGAAGGACATCAACAACGAGTTTGAGGAATAAAACGAAGAAGACCAATAAGCAGAAGAAAAAGAAAAATATTGTTAGATCAAAGAAGGATTTCTTCTCTTTAATTGACCTATCTCCTCCACAGGGAATCACGTCCATCAATCAGATCCTCATTGAATCTGTTCAATGCTGAAAATGTTGATGTCAGTGTCAAGTATGGCTACTATGAACAATTTCACCCCAGCAACCTCTCTCGGAAAATATACACTTTCAAATATTTTCCAATGAAGACTATTTCAATGATTTGTCATCAACATTTATTGATTTAAATGTTGCGGTGAAGAAAAAGTCAGATAATACAACTCCAACTGCTGCCGATGGTCTCTCCTACGAAAACTGTATTCTACACAACCGTTTCAAACAAATTAATGTATTCATTAATGGAACATTGGTGAGCACTAGCAATAATTTATCCAACTATGCAAGCTACATACAATTTATGTTGATGACACCAAATTGCATATAAGGAGTTGAGAGGACAGTCATTGGGCTATGCATATCGATCAGGTGTTGATACTGACGGTGAGTTGACTACTGCAGTGAGCCAGGAGTATCATTTAGTTGGAAAATTAAATCATGAGATATTCAATATATCCCAATGGCTACCCCCCAATGTCAAGATTGACATAAAGTTGCAACTAGCCCCATCGAATTTCATTTTGAGAAAAACACTTCCCGCTGCACCCGATGCAAATGTCATTATCACATCGGCAATTATTCATGCCCGAAAACAACAGGTTATGAGCTCTGTTGCATTGGCATTCGAAAAGCTAAGAGTCAATGGCAACAACATTAAACTTCTTGTCTCCCATACGATCACCAATCAACGTCACATTGTCACCGGGTCTCGTAGTTATACTGATTCATCATATATCAATAGAGAAATCCCATCAAAACTTGCTTTGGCCTTTTTGAAGAGTGGCAGTGCCGTTGGATCCTTGAGTGCATCCCCCCATGATTTTAATTTTTTCGGTCTATCTAGCCTTGTGTGCAAAGTGAATGGTATTCCACTGTGCACTCTATCATTTGACAAAAAATCCTACAGAACTCTATATGAGTTGACCATGCAATCCCTAGACCATGAATCTCAACTATTTGAAAATGGAATAACCGATTCAATGTTGTACAAATATCATGGTGTAATTGTTTTGGACCTGTCGGGGACGCAGGATATGTGCATAGTACGAACAGGGAATGTACGCTTAGAGTGCACATTTGCCGATGCATTGACTGAGAGTATCACACTAATATCATTGAGTCAATTTGAAACCTATTGGGAAATCGCACCTGACGGCAGTGTTCTACTAGACCTAGCACCATGAACACAAACCAAATAAACAGTATAATTAATATGGATCCATTTATGCTCCAGTACAAGTCCTATTGCATACCATCAGATTTCATTGAATTATTCCGAGTGTTAACAATACCCTAATCATTGTTAAAAGTAGTCCATCGACTTGGAAAACAGGCCATTGGCTATGCATCTTTCAAACAGCGAAGAATATTGAATTTTTGATCCTCTTGGCCTATCATATAAATTCTACACTCCACACATCAGCAACTTTATTGAGAGCAGTGGGAAAACTATTATTCAAAATCAACGAAGAGGACAGGATTTAACGACTAAGAAATGCGGCTTTCATGCACTACTCTTTTTCATGTTCAGATGTCTTGGCTATACCTACAAGCAGTTTCTCAACATTTACGTTGACTTTCCTCGATTGAATGACTTTCTAGTGGAAAATATACTTACAAGCGTGTTTAATATTGATTTTAGTGCCCTACTAATAAAATGTTCTAAAAATGTATGTGAAATTGTTTATTAATAAAAATAATGTATATACATGATAAAAACGACTTTTCTACTCTTTAGATTTCATCTTCTACTGCGTATAGGTACTTGTCGAGAACAACTAATGCAGCTAGATTATCTGAATTATCGGTATACTGATCCTGATGTGCTGCAATGTCAGGGTCACATTTTCTACAGTAGAGTGTAACTTCACTCTTATCATATCTCTTTGTATAGTAAATGATACTATTCTCATCCATTTTGTATAATTCGCATGTTTCAATTTGCCTATTTGAAGCAATGTCACAAATAGTGTCTTCAAATAGCGAATCACATTCCGTAAGAGCCAAATAAAAATCAGGGCGCTTAAAATCAAAGTAGTTAATGTTTTCAGAACGATGACGTAGAAACTATATTCGTTTCTTGCTTCAACAGTTGAATCACTGTCCTGTTTCCTCCTCCAGAAAAATCTAAAGCCACGACGATACCAATGTCTTAGCAATAAATTAAAATAACGCTTAGGATTTTTTCCAATCATACCAGGATATGTATTCTCCCAATGATGACATTTATCGCAGTGGCAATTAGAGCATAGGTGCCCTCTAGAATGAGAGTCACACACCCGTTCAAGACAGGAATTACAACATTTAATTTGTACAGCATATCCTCTATTAAAATTACACAGGTTGCATCATCTGTACTTTTCATCATGCTCATGAATCATTGTACAAGTCTCAGATGATGACCAGCATAGTGGATATGTGTGGAACATTTTTTTCATGTGTTGACACTCTCACCGCCAAAATGAAACTGAGTTACTATCAACAAATTGAGTGGGATAGAGAGAGAGAGAGAGAGAGAGAGAGAGAGAGAGAGAGAGGAGTAAATCATCCTTGAGCACCATCTTTCTCATGAAAAAAGTCCTAAATTTCTAAGCTAGTGTTTAAAAGCATATCCACAACACCATTTTGTCCTGTTGTGATTAATATGTCTATAAATAGTGTAAATGTTTTTGGACCACGATGTAAAAGCTTCATGCAATAGTCTATTGATGGAGATTCAGTTTTCATTATATCGACAAGCATTCCCTGAGAATCTTCCGTTGAATGGACAACTCTAGAAAATCATCATCTAGAATCAAACGTTTTTCCATAAACATAAGATTCCCCATGATTCGCTGTTTCTCAAATCTATCCATTTTCTAGAGTCCAAACACTCTCATAACCAACTTCAGACTAACCTGGATTCTCTTTTTTTTCTACGCTAAAAAATATACGCTAGCCTACTATAGAAAGAAAAATATCTTCGATTTAGAAACAGTTTTATTTAGCATAATTACAAGAATAATAATCACTGTTTAAATTTATTTTCATCAATATATTTCACTAGTGCATCTAATGCTGCCTGAAGTCTATTTATATGCACAATGTTCAGTTTTGCAGCAAAGCATAATTGCTCTTCCAATTTAAATTTACTCAATGATATCACGTATGTTGCATACATATCGTTCGATTCAAGGCTTAGTCTACATCCTCGTGTTACTTCCACAGCCACGTTTGGTACTCTCACCCATGTATTATTGCTGTTGCTACCTGCTCCTCCATGAAGCGCCAATAGTGTAAATGTTCCACTCATTTTCTTTACTAATATCGTCTCAAATAAACTAGTTTCTCTGAATTCAATTCTCTTACTAATATGAACTACAATGAAAATCTCCCTTTATTTGAATCCAATTACTAATCAAGTTATTGTATACGGAGTAGTCTCCGCTCTCTCCGATTGGGCCCCCAAAAAATGGGTGTTGCCTCAGAAACCAGTCTGGTAACTCATATATCGTTCATAGTAATAGGTGACTGTCCTTAGTAAGTCAATGTACCGGTTAAACTCAACTGTATATTCATGTCCCCGTCCTTGTCCCCGGCGCATAGCGTACACTATCACTACTCATTGGATCATAATAGAGGAACATTCAGTCACTTTCACAGCCATTAAGGCTGTCTTTAACAGGATTTGCTTAAAAATCAAGCTCCTCTCCTTCAGACTTAGATTTTGATTCAGGTGACCGTGCTTGTTCAAAAGCCTCCCCCCCCAAAAAAGTTCTGGATACGATCCTGAGGATTATATATCAACTTCTGCCTCCACTCTCCCATCGTCTCTCCCTTAGAACCAATTTTTTATTTATCTGAAGATTCTTTCAAAACAACTGCTGAAACACAAGGGCCGTTAAACTAAAATAAGTATTTCTTTTGGACACTTTAGTCAGTAACAACTCATTCGGTAGCAATTGATTGAAAAGAATCTCAAAATTGGTTTCTAAATCTTAGAAAAGAGCACTGAAACTTTCGATTTCCAATTGACTGAGCCCCCTCTAAAGCTTATTCGACCACTCCTTTCACATGAAGCGCCTCTGGGATAAAATAAATGAATAAACATTAATACATTGAACCCTTATGGGTCGTTGCCTGTACTATAGGTAATGCGATACGGTGGCCCTTGACTTAAACAGGAGAGTAGAAATTTCAATTTCCCTTCTAATGAAAATCCGGATTTATCCAAGGGGAAAATAGGGGGAACTTTCCGTAGGGGCGGGGGATATTCCGGGGGCCGGGGGTAAACGCCGTCTCCCGGGGAAAGACGGCATGAATACAAGATTTCTCTGAGATGTGAAATTTAAAATAAGAACGAGAAAATTGATTCTGCTTTGACCCTCCACATTGTTGAAGATCCAGATCATGTAGTTGATGAGGCAACTTTAGCGTTTGAAGCAAATGGCAGTAGAGAGGCCTCATGAGCTCCCACGAGGACAATACCCCTTCGAATCCCGATCCGGACACTTTTTTTAAAACTCCCACGCCCACACCATATATGGGCATAGAGTCATTAGGGGGAACACGTGGTTAATGGGGTCAATGACCTCTTTTTCCAAGGTCGATTTATTTGATGTTTCTATGTGTAATAGCTCCGGGACGAAGATTGCACATGCGCATTGAATTCTAACGGGAACAATGTTATTGATCTAGGACTCGAGGGGGAAGTGAATTTCCGAGAACTTGATTGCGTAATCAAAGTGTGTCAACAACAACAACATCGACCTTGACATTCACTGAGAGCGTGCACTTACAACACCGGTACGAACCACGTGGTTTATGGTCCATATATTGGCATAGAATACTGACGGGGCTCCAAATATGGGCATGGACTCATTAGGGGGAACACGTGGTTAATGGGGTCAATGACCTAAATTTCACAACAACAACATCGACCTTGACATTCGCAGAGAGCGTGCACTTACAACAACAAAAACCCGGAATTTGGAACACCTGTGCTGTCGACCTCAATTCACCTATCGTGAATCAATAATTCCCCTTAGAAACAACAAATTAATTTCCCTTTCTTGACAGATCAATCAATCAATGACATCATCTATCAGACTTTAAAAATTTCTGCCTAGAAACATTTCTCCAGGAATAGATCCAAGTCATTAATGTCTTTGCCTCGGAAACAACTCTTTTGGTCGAACTCCAAAAGATATTAATAACCACAGGCCATGGAAACAATTAGGCAAGAAACATCTTAGCGATGAATTGTTTTAGCGCGCGAGAAGGTTTACTATTAATTTGAAATGCGTTTGTGCAGAGATGCCAATAACAAAGGAACACGATGAATTTACGTTTAGGAATAATTTTGGCGAAACCGTTTTAGACAGGTTATGGAACTATTTCGGTGAAACAGATAGAGACATTTTAAAAGAAGATTTTTGAAGAGATTTTAGAAGAGAATTTGAATGTGGTCGTTATAATACACAAGCTTCATTTGAACAGTGTTGTGAGGTCCTCTAACCCAACCCCAAAGGGTTCCGATCCTCCTACCCCAACCCCGAAGGAAGCCCCCGGTCCTCAAAGCCCCCCAAGCTCCCAAAGGGACACCGGCACCCCCAAAGGCCCACCCAGACCCCAAACTGTCCCCCCGGCCCCTCAAAGGCCCACCCTGTGCCCCAAAGGTCCTCCTCCGGTCCCCAAAGGCCCATCGAGCTCCCAAAGGACCAATGGGGTCCCAAAGGCCCTCTACCGGTCCCCAAAAGTCCCCTAGGCACCCAAAGGCCCTCCACCGGCCCCCAACTGCCCCCCACGCTCCCAAAGGATCACCGGCGCCCCCCACGGCCCCCCCCGACTCCCACAGGCCCACCCCCGGCTCCCCACAGGAATTTTTTACTGACCATCAGTTTTTGTGATTTTAAAAGTTCTTCTTTTGTTTTCTAAAATCATCGCCTAAAATGCCTCAAACTGTTTCACCCAAAGAGACACATACACAGAGACACACACAAAGAGACACACACACAGACAAACACACAGAGACACACACACAGAGACACACACACACAGACACACACACAGAGACACAAACACACACACACACACACAGAGACACACACACACAGAGACACACACACAGAGACACACACAGGTTATGTTTTACATTGTCACAGTTACATTCTCTTGATTTTTCAAAGTTCATTTTGAATTTCTTTCGTTGAAATGCAAGAGTTGGAATATTTCAGCAGTGTTTGGTTGTGGTTTACCTTGTCACATTTACATTTTCTTGATTTTTCAAAGATCATTTTGAATTTCTTTCATTGAAATGAAAGATTTGGAATATTTCATGAGTGTTTGGTTGTGGTTTAACTTGTCAAAGTTAAATTTTCTTGATTTTTCAAAGTTCATTTTGAATTTCTTTTATTGAAATTCTTGAGTTGGAATATTTCAGTAGAGTTCGGTTGTGGTTTAACTTGTCAAAGTTAAATTTTCTTGATTTTTCAAAGTTAATTTTTAATTTTTTTTGTTGAAATGCAAGAGTTGGAATATTTCAGTAGTGTTCGGTTGTGGTTTACCTTGTCAAAGTTACATTTTCATGATTTTTCAAAGTTATTTTTTAATTTATTTCTTTGAAAAGCAAGAGTTGTAACATTTCAGAATTGTTTTGGTTTGGTTTACCAGGTCACATTTCAATTTCTTGATTTTTAAAAGTTAATGTTAATTTATTAATTTTAAATTTAAGATTTGAAATATTTAATAAGTGTTCGGTCGTGGTTTAACTTGTCACAGGTAAATTTTATTTATGTCTAAATTTTAATTTTGAATTTCTTTCGTTGAAATGAAAGAGTTGGAATATTTCAGTAGTGTTTGGTTATAGTTTACCTTGCCAAAGTTACATTTTCATTATTTTTAAAAGCTCATTTTGAATTTATTTCGTTGAATTGCAAGAGTTGGAATATTTCATTAGTGTTTGGTTGTGGTTTACCTTGTTACAGTTTTATTTTCTTGAATTTTCAAAGTTCAATTTGAATTTCTTTCGATTAATAGAAAGAGTTGGAATATTTCAGGAGTGTTTGGTTGTGGTTTACCTTGTCACAGTTACATTTTCTTGATTTTTCAAATTTCATTTAGAATTTATTTCGTTGTCTTACAAGAGTTGGAATCTTTCATTGGTGTTTGGTTTTGGTTTACCGTGTCACCGATACATTTTCATGAGTTATCAAAGTTAATTTTGAATTTTTTTTGATGAATTGAAAGAGTTGGAATATTTAAGTAGTGTTTTATGGTGGTTTAAATTGTCACAGTTACACTTTCTTGATTTTTCAAAGTTTATTTTGAATTTCTTTCGTTGAAATACAAGAGTTGAAATATTTCAGTAGTGTTTGGTTGTGGTTTACCTTGTCACAGTTACATTTTCTTGATTTTTCAAAGTTCATTTTGAATTTCTTTGGTTGAAATGCAAGAGTTGGAATATTTCAGTCGTGTTTGGTTGTGGATTACCATGTCATAGTTAAATTTTCTTGATTATTCAAATTTAATTTTGAATTTCATTTCTTGAAATGCAAGACTTAGAATATTTCAGGATCGTTCGGGTGTGATTTGACTAGTCAGAGTTAAATGTTATTGATTTTTCAAAGTTCATTTTGAATTTATACAGTTGAAATTCAAGAGTTGGAATATTACAGTAGTATTCGGTCGTGGTTTACTTTGTCGCAGTTACATTTTCTTGATTTTTCAATGTTCATTTTGAATTTCTTTCGTTGAGATGCATGAGTTGGAATATTTCAGTAGTGTTTGGTCGTGGTTTACCTTGTCACAGTTACATTTTTTTGATTATTCAAAGTTCATTTTGAATTACCTTTGTTGTAATGCATGATTTGGTACATTTTACTAGAGTTCAGTTGGGGTTTTACTTGTCACTGTTAAATTTTCTTGATTTTTCATATTTCATTTTGAATTTATATTGTTGAAATGAAAGAGTTGGAATATTTCAGTATTGTTTGGTTGTGGACTAACATGGCACAGTTACATTTTCTTGATTTTTAATAGTTCATTTTGAATTTATTTAGTTGAAAAGAAATAGTTGGAATATTTCCGTAGCTTTGTGTTTTGTATTAAATTGTCAAAATTAAATTTTATTTATTTTTAAAAGTACATTTTAATTTATTTACTTTAAAAGCAAGAGTTGGTATATTTCAGATGTGTTTGTTTATGGTTTAACTTGTCACAGTTACATTTTATTGATTATTAAAATATCATTTTTAAGTTCCGTCGTTGCAATGAAATATTTGGAATATTTCGGTTGTTTTTGCTCTTGGTTTACAATGTCACAGTTAAATTTTCTCGATATTTCTAAGTTCATTTTGAATTTCTTTCATTTAAATTCAAGAGTTGGATTATTTCAGCAGTGTTTAGTTGTTGTTTACATTGTCACATTTACATTTTCATGATTTTTCAAATATCAATTTTAATTTCTTTCTTTGAAAAGCAATAGTTGTAATATTTCAGTAGTTTTTTGTTATGGTTTAAATTGTCACACTTACACTTTCTTGATTTTTAAAAGTTAAATTTGAATTTCTTCGCATTAAATGCAAGAGTTGGACTATTTCAGTAGAGTATGTTCGTGTTTTAACTTGTCACAGTTAAAGTTTCCTGATATTTCAAATTTCATTTGATTTTATTTCATTGAAATTAAAGATTTTGAATATTTAAGTGGTGTTTGGTTATGGTTTAAATTGTCACAGTTACATATTCCTGATTTTTCAAGTTTATTTTGTATTTCTTTCGTTGAATTGCAAGAGATGGACTATTTCAGTAGTGTATGCTCGTGGTTTACCTTGTCACATTTTCATTTTCATGATTTTTAAAAGTTCATTTTGAATTTATTTCATTGAAATGAAAGAGCTGTAAGATTTAATTAGTGTTTTTTTGTGGTTTACCATGTCACAGTTACATTTTATTGATTTTTCAAAGTTCCTTTTGAATTTCTTTCGTTGAAATGCAAGAGTTGGAATATTTCAGTTGTGTTTGGTTATGGTTTACCTTTTCACAGTTACATTTTCTTGATTTTTCAAATTTCATATTGAATTTCTTTCGTTGAAATGCAAGAGTTGGAATATTTCAGTATTGTATGGTCGTGGTTTAACTTGTCAAAGTTACATTTTATTGATTTTTCAAAGTTAATGTTTAATTTCTTTCGTTGAAATGCAAGAGTTTGAATATTTCAGTAGAGTTTGGTTGTGGTTTACAATGTCACAGTTACATTTTCTTGATTTTTAAAAGTTCATTTTGAATTTATTTCGTTGTAATGTAAGAGTTTGAATATTTCAGTAGTGTTTGGTTGTGGTTTACCTTGTCACAGTTACATTTTCTTTATTTTTAAAAGTTAATTTTTAAATAAATAATTTTAATTGAAGTAGTTTGAAAATTTAAGAATTGTTTGGTTTTGGTTTACCGTGTCACAATTACATTTTCTTGATTTTTCTAAGTTCATTTTTGAATTTCTTTTGATGAAAAGCAATAGTTTGAATATTTCAGTAGTGTTTGCTTGTGGTTTTCCTTGTCATAGTTAAATTTATTGCTTTTTAAAAGTTAATTTGAGTTTATTTCGTTGAAATGTAAGAGTTGGAATATTTCAGCAGTGTTTGGTTGTGGTTTAACATTTCAAAGTTAATCTTTGCTTATTGTTCAAGTTCACGTTTAATTTCTTTAGTTGAATTGACTGTTTTGGAATATTTCAGTAGTGTTTGGTTATTGTTTACCTTGTCACAGTTACATTTCTTGATTTTTAAAAGTTCATTTTGAATTTACTTGGTTGAAATGAAAGATTTGGAATATTTAAGTAAAGGTCTGTTGTGATTTAAATTGTAACAGTTAAATTTTTTTGATTTTTAAAAGTTTATTTTGAATGTCTTTCGTTGAAATGCAAGAGTTGGAATATTTCAGTAGTGTTTGGTTGTGTTTTACCTTGTCAAAGTTAAATTTTCTTGATTTTTAAAAGTTTATTTTGAATTTCTTTAGTTGAAAAGCAATAGTTGTTCTATTTAAGTAGTGTTTGCTTGTGGTTTACATTGTCAAAGTTATATTTTCTTTTTTTTTCAATTTTAAGTTTTTATTCTTTAATTTGAAATGAAAGTGTTGGAATATTTAAGCAGTTTTTGGTTGTGGTTTACCTTGTCACAGTCAATTTTCCATGATTTTTCAAAGTTTATTTTTAATTTATTTAGTTGAAATTATCTAGTGGGAATATTTCATTAGTGTTTGGTAGTGGTTTACCTTATCATAGTTACATTTTCTTGTTTTTTCAAAGTTCATTTTTAATTTATGTCTTTTAAATGAACAAGTTGTAATATTTCACTAGTGTATGGTTGTGGTTTAAATAGTCAAAGTTAAATTTTAATGATTTTTCAAACAAAATTTTTAAGTTCTATTTTTTAAATTCAAGAGTTAGACTATTTCAGTAGTGTTTGCTCTTGGTTTACGGTTTCAAATTTAAATTTTCATGATTTTTCAAAGTTCTATTTTTATTTCTTTAGTTGAAATTCAAGAGGGTGAATATATCAGTAGTTTTTGGTTTTGGTTTAAAGTGTCAAATGTACATTTTCCTTATTTTCCAAAGTTAATGTCGAATTTCTTTCTATTAAATGCTAGACTTGGTATGTTTCAGTTTTGTTTGTATATGGTTTAAATCATAAAAGTTACAGTTCACTGATTTTCAAATTATCATTTAGAATTTATTTCTTTGAAATGCAAGAGTTGTTATATTTAAGTCGTGAGTGGATATTGTTTATCTTGTCACAGCTAAATTCTCTTGATTTTTCAATTTTAATTTGAATTTATTTTATTGGAATTCAAGAGTTTTACTATTTCTGTAGTGGTTGGTTATTGTTTAAATTCTAACTGTTACATTTTCTTGATTTTTCAAAGTTAATTTCTAATTTCTTTAGTTGAAATGCAAGATTTGGAATATTTCAGTAATGTTTGGTTCTTATTCAAATTGTCACAGTTAAATTTCATTTATTTTAAAATTAATTTTGAATTTCTTTCGTTTAAAAGCAAGAGTTTGAATATTTATCTAGTGTTTGTTTCTGTTTTACATTGACACATTTAAAAAAATTTATTCACATATGTACACACACACACACATACACGCATACACATAAACAAACACACGTACACATACACACACACACACACACACACACATACACACACATATACATACACACACACATACACACACACACACAAATACACACACAAACACACACACACATACACGCAAGCAAATACACACACACGTGAGGGGCAGTTAGGGTAGGTTAGCCAATGTACGCTTAACTTAGGTTTGCTTAGGTTAGGTGAGAGACAGGCAAAAAGTTAGGTGTATGATTAGGTTAGGTTAGTTTAGATTAAGTTAGGTGAAGTTAGGTTAGGATAGGTTAGCCTACGTTCGCGCACGTATAGGTTAGTTTAGGTTTGATTAAGTTAGGTTAGGTTAAGTTAGGTTAGATTATGTTTGGTTAGGTTAAATTAGGATAGGTTAGATTAAGTTAGGTGAGGATAAGTTAGGTTATGGTTTGTTAGCCTACGAACATGCGCGTCCGTAGGCTACCATATCATAACCTAACTCAGCCTAACCTAACTTAATAGAACCTATCCTAACTTAACCTAAACTAACTTAATCTAACCAAACCTAACTTAACCTAACCTAACTTAATCCAACCTAACCAAACCTAGATGTGCGCATACGTAGGCTAACCTAACCTAACCTAACCTAACCTAACCTAACTTAATCTCACCGAACCTACTCTACTCCGACACCTAAGTATGTGCCTGTCTCTCACCTAACCTCAGCTAACCTCAGTGAAGCGCACAGTGGATAACCTGACCTAACTTACCCGCCCGTGTGTGTGTGTATGTGTGCGTTTGTCTGTGTGTGTGTGTAGTTGTGTGTGTATGTGTGTGTGTGTGTGTATGTGTGTGTGTATGTATGTGTGTGTGTATGTATGTATGTGTGTGTGTGTCTGTATGTGGGTGTTTGTCTTTGTTTGCGGGTATGTGTGTGTGTGTGTGTACATATTTGTATACATTTGTGAAATTGTGGCATGGTACAACATAACAACACACCACAGAAATATTCAAAATTTTGCATTTCAACGAAAGAAATTCAAAATGAATTTGAAAATCAAGATAATGTAACTGTTATAAGGTAAACCATAACCAAACACTACTGAAATATTCCAACTCTTGCATTTCAACGAAATAAATTTTAAATTAAAATTTAAAAATAAAGATAATTTATATGTTAGAATTTAAACAATAACAAAACACAACATAAATATTCAGACTCTTGAATTTCAACGAAATAAATTCAAATGAAATTTGAGAAGTCAATAAAATTCAAAAGTGACAAGGTAAACAATATGCAATTACCACTGAAATATACCAACTCGTTAATTTCAACGAATTAAATTCAAAATGATCATTTGAAAATCAATGTAATGTAACTTTTATGATGTAAACCATAAGCACACACAACTGAAACAGGCAAAGTATTTAATTCAATCGAAATACATTTGAAATGAAAATTTGAAAATAAAAAAAATGTAACTGTGACACTTTAAACAAAAACCAAACACGACTGAAATAGTCAGACTCTTTAATTTCAACGAAATAAATAAAAAATTAAATAAGAAAAATAATTAAAATGTAAATTTGACATTGTAAACAAAGAGCAAACACTACAGAAATAGTCTAACTCTATCTTTTCAAATATAGAAATTAAAAATTGTGTTTGAAAAATCATTAAAGTGTAATTTTTACAAGTTAGACCAAAACCAAACACTACTGAAATATTCCAACTCTTGTATTTCAATGAAAGAAATTCAAAATGAACTTTTAAAAATAAAGAAAATTTAACTGTGAAAAGGTAAACCACGAACAAACAATACTGAAATATTAAAAAAATTGCATTTCAAAGAAATAAATTAAATATGAACATTTAAAAATCAAGAAAATTTAACTATGACAAGTTAAACCAAAACCAAACACTTCTGAAATATTCCAACTCTTGCATTTCAAATGAACGAAAAAAAATTAAAATTTGAAAAAAAAAAAAAATGTAACTGTGAATAGGTAAACCACAACCAAAAACGACTGAAATATTCCAACTCTTGCTTTTCAACGAAAGATATTCAAAATTAAATTTTAAAAATCTATAAAATGCAACTTTGACAAGGTAAACCACAACCAAACAATACTGAAATATTCCAACTCTGACATTTCAACAAAAGAAATTAAAAATGAACTTTGAAAAATAAAGAAAATGTAATTGTGACAAGTTAAACCACAACCGAACTCTACTGAAATATTCCAACTCTTGCATTTCAACAAAATAAATTCAAAATGAACTTTTAAAAATCATGAAAATGTAACTGTGACAAGGTAAACAACAACCAAACACTAATGAAATATTCCAACACATGAATTTCAAAGACAGAAATTCAAAATTAAATTTGAAAAATAAAGAAAATGAAACTGGGACAAGGTAAACCATAACCAAACACTGCTGAAATATTACAACTCTTGCTTTTCAACGAAAGAAATTCAAAAATGAACTTTGAAAAATCAAGAAAATTTAATTGTGACAAGGTAACACACAACAAAAACCTATTTAAATAATAAATATAGGTCATTAATTCTATAGTAATTAAAACTGAACATTTAATTATCAAGATAATTTAACTGTGACAATGTAAACCAGAACCAAACACTACTGAAATATACAAACTATTTAATTTCATTGAAATAAATTAAAAATGAAATTTGAAAAATCAAGAAAATGTAACTGTGACAAGGTAAACCACAACCAAACTCTACTGAAATATTCCAAGTCTTGCATTTCAATGAAAGAAATTCAAAACGAAATTTGAAAAATCAAGAAAATGTAACTGTGACAAGGTAAACCACGACCATACACTACTGAAATATTCCAGCTCTTGCATTTCAACGAAAGAAATTCAAAATGAACTTTGAAAAATCAAGAAAATGTAACTGTGACAAGGTAAACCATAACCAAACACTACTGAAATATTCCAACTCTTGCATTTCAACGAAAGCAATTCAAAATGAACTTTGAAAAATCAAGAAAATGTAACTGTGACATGGTAAACCACAACCAAACACTACTGAAATATTCCAACTCTTGCATTTCAACGAAGTAAATTCAAAATTATCTTTGAGAAATAAAGAAAATGTAACTGTTACATGTTAAACCACGACCATACACTACATAAATAGTCCAACTCTTGCCATACAAATAAATATATTCAAAATGAAATTTGAAAAATCAGGAAAATGTAACTGTGACAAGGTAAATCATAACCAAACACCACTGAAATAGTCCATATATTTAATTTCAAAGAAAGAAATGCAAAATGAAATTGGAAAAATCAATTAACTGTAACTGTGACATTGTAAACCAGAAAAATACACTGCTGAAATAGTAAACCTCTTTAAATTCATTCGAATAAATTCAAACTTAACTTCTATAAATCAAGAAAATGTAACTGTGACATGGTAAACCATAAGCAAACACGACTGAAATATTCCAACTCTTGCTTTTCAATGACAGAAATTCAAAATGAGCTTTTACAAATCATGAAAATTTAACTGTGACAAGGTAAACAAAAATAAAACACAACAGAAATAGTCAAACTATTTCAATTCAAAGAAAGAAATTAAAAATGAACTTTTAAAAATAATTAAAATTTAACTGTGACTAGGTAAACAAAGAGCAAACACTACTGAAATATTCCAACAATTGCGTTGCAACTAAAGAACTTAAAACTGAACTTTTAAAAATCAGTAAAAGGTAACTTTGACAATTTAAACCACAACCAAAGAATACTTAAATATTCCAACTCTTGAATTACAATGAAAGATATAAACATGAACAATTAAAAATATATAAAATGTAATTTTGACAATGTAATTCACCACAAAACACTAAGGATATATTACAACTCTTGCATTTCAAGTAAATAAAAAAAAAATTAACTTTGAAAGATCAGTAATATTTAACTGTGCCAAGGTAATCAACAACCAAGTACTACTGAACTATTCAAACTCATGCATTTCAAAAATAGAAATTCAAAATGAAATTTTAAAAATCAAGAAAATATAACTTTTACACGAAAAAAAACACCCTAACTCTTCTGAAATGTTACAACTCATTCATTTCAACCAATGAAATTCAAAATAAACTTTGTATAATCAAGAAAATGTAACTGTGACAAGGTAAACCACAACCAAACACTACTGAAATATTCCAACTCTTGCATTTCAACGAAAGAAATTCAGAATGAACTTTGAAAAATCACGAAAATGTAACTGTGACAAGGTAAACAACAACAACACACGACTGTAATATTCCAACTCTTGTATTTCAACTGTAGAAATTCAAAATGAACTTTTAAAAATCAAGAACATTTAACTCTGACAAGTTAAATCACACCTAAGCTCTACTGAAATATTCTAACTCTTGCATTTCAACAAAAGAAATTCAAAATGAACTATGAATAATCAAGAAAATGTAACTTTGACATGGTTATACACAACCAAACACTACTTAAATATTAAAAAAACCTCTTAACTTCTTTATAAATTCAAAATGATAATATAAATAACAATGGTATTTTCCCGTTACTATGTAAACCACAACCAAAAACAACAGTTTGAGTCCAACACTAGCTTCTATACGAGAAATGTTCAAAATGAAAATAGAAACTACATGAAAATTTAATAGTGAAAAGGTAACAAAAGTACACAAACAAGAGACATAAACATACACATGCACTTCAACGAAAGAAATTCAAAATGAACTTTGAAAAATCATGAAAATGTAACTGTGACAAGGTAAACCAAAACCAAACACCACTGAAATATTCCAACTCTTGCATTTCAACGAAAGAAATTCGAAATGAACTTTGAAAAATCAAGAAAATGTAATTGTGACAAGGTAAACCACAACCAAACACTGCTGAAACATTCCAACTCTTGCACTTCAAGTAAATCAATTCAAAATTAACTTTGAAAAATCAAGAAAATGTAACTGTGACAATTTAAACCACAACCAAACACTAATGAAATAGTCCAATTCTTTCAATTCAACGAAAGAAATTCAAAATGATCTTTGACAAACCATTAAAATGTAACTTTGGCAAGGTAAACTATAAACAAACATAACTGAAATTGTCCAACTCTTGCATTACAACTAAAGAAATTCAAAATTAACTTTGAAAAATCAAGAAAATGTAACTGTGACAAGTTAAACCAATACCAAACACTACTGAAATATTCCAACTATTGAATTTCAACTTAAGAAATTCAAATGAACTTTGAAAAATCAAGAAAATTTAACTGTGACAAGGTAAACCACAACCAAACACTTCTGAAATATTCCAACTCTTGCTTTTCAACGAAAGAAATTCAAAATGAACTTTGAAAAATCAAGAAAATGTAACTTTGACAAGGTAAACCACAACCAAACACAACTGAAATATTCCAACTCTTTCATTTCAACAAAATAAATTCAAAATGAACTTTGAAAAATCAAGAAAATGTAAATGTGACAAGTTAAACCCCAACCTAACTCTACTGAAATATTCAAACTCATGCATTTAAATAAAAGAAATTCAAAATGAAATTTGAAAAATCAAGAAAATTTAACTTTGACAAGTTAAACCACAACCCAACACTACTGAAATATTCCAAATCTTGCATTTCAACGAAAGAAATTCATAATGAACTTTGAAAAATCAATAAAATGTAAATGTGACAAGTTAAACCACAACCAAACACTGATTAAATATTACAACTCTTGCACTTCAAAGAAAGAAATTCAAAATAAACTTTGAAAAATCAAGAAAATGTAACTGTGACAAGGTAAACCACAAACTGTGTATGTCTCTGTGTGTTTGTCTCTGTGTGTGTGTGTCTGTGTGTGTGTTTCTGTGTGCGTGTGTGTCTCTGCGTGTGTCTCCGTCTGCGTGTCTGTGTGTGTTTTTCTGTGTGTGTGTGTCTCTGTTTGTTTCTCTGTGTGTGTGTCTCTGTGTGTGTGTCTCTTTTGGTGAAACAGTTTTAGGCATTTTAGGCGATGATTTTAGAAAACAAAAGCAGAACTTTTAAAATCACAACAACTGAAGGTCAGTAAATAATTCCTTTGTGGAGCCCGGGGAGGGCCTTTGGGGGGTCTGGGTGGGCCGTTGGGAGCGCCGGTAATCCTTTGGGAGCGTGGGGGGCAGGTGTGAGCCGGGGGAGGGACTGGGGTGGCCTGGGGGACTTTAGGGGACCGGTAGTGGGGATTTGGGACCCCATTGGTCCTTTGGGAGCTCGTTGGACCTTTGGGGACTGTTGGTGGACCTTGGGGGCACAGGGTGGGCCTTTTAGGGGCCGGGGGGACAGTTGAGGGGCTGGGTGGGCCGGGGGATGCGCTGGTGGCCCGTTGGGAGCGTGGGGGGGGCTTTGAGGACCGGGGGCTTCCTTCGAGGTTCGGGTTGGAGGATTGGAACCCTTTGGGTTGGGTTAGAGGACCTCACAACACTGTTCAAATGAAGCTTGTGTATTATAACGACCACACTCAAATTCTCTTCTAAAATCTCTTCAAAAATCTTCTTTTAAAATGTCTCTATCTGTTTCACCAAAATAGTTCCATAACCTGTCTAGAAAGGTTTCGCCCAAATTATCCTTAAACGTAAATTCAGCGTGTTCCTTTGTTATTGGCATCTCTGTGCAAACGCATTTCAAATTAATAGGAAACCTTCTCGCGCGCTAAAAAAATTCATCACTAAGATGTTTCTTGCCTAATTGTTTCAATGGCCTGTGGTTATTAATATCTTTTGGAGTTCGACCAAAAGAGTTGTTTCAGAGGCAAAGACATTAATGACCTGGATCTATTCCTTGAGAAATGTTTCTAGGCGGAAATTTTTAAAGTCTGATAGATGGTGTCATTGATTGATTGATCTGTCAAGAAAGGGAAATTAATTTGTTGTTTCTAAGGGGAATTATTGATTCACGATAGGTGAATTGAGGTCGACAGCACAGGTGTTCCAAATTCCGGGTTTTTGTTGTTGTAAGTGCACGCTCTCAGCGAATGTCAAGGTCGATGTTGTTGTTGTGAAATTTAGGTCATTGACCCCATTAACCACGTGTTCTCCCTAATGAATCCATGCCCATATTTGGAGCCCCGTCAGTATTCTATGACCATATATGGACCATAAACCACGTGGTTCGTACCGGTTTTGTAAGTGCACGCTCTCAGTGAATGTCAAGGTCGATGTTGTTGTTGTTGACACACTTTGATTACGCAATCAAGTTCTCGGAAATTCACTTCCCCCTCGAGTCCAAGATCAATAACATTGTTCCCGTTAGAATTCAATGCGCATGTGCAACCTTCGTCCCGGAGCTATTACACATAGAAACATCAAATAACTCGACCTTGGAAAAAGAGGTCATTGAACCCATTAACCACGTGTTCTCCCTAATGACTCTATGCCCATATATGGTGTGGGCGTGGGAGTTTTAAAAAAAGTGTCCGGATCGGGATTCGAAGGGGTATTGTCCTCGTGGGAGCTCATGAGGCCTCTCTACTAATGGCTTCCCGCAATCATTTAGGAAGGCAATTGAAAAAAAAAATCCATAAATAAAGAACTTGCTTCAAATAGAGATACTAGAGATATTCCTATAAACCAAATTTGCAATAACCTAAAATTAAAATATTAAAATACAATTTTTCCTCAGTTTAAGTTAAGATAATCTCACCACACTTAAAACGGAAACCAAGTCAATAGACAAGCTAAGTCAATCACTATGCAGAGAATTCTTGCCAAAAGTATTTGGTGAAAAGTCTTTCATTTATTCTGGCTTGGTTTTTCCGTTTGTGTGATTCAGTCTTTCATCTGTTCAGTTAGAGCTAATTCAAAAGATTAAGTTTCCTTCTTCTTTTTTTTAGCTCTGAAGACGGCTGGGAGGAATTCCGTGACGAAATATCTGCCGCTATCATTTTCGCTTCTTTTTTCCACTGGCTGATATTACCCTAATTTTTCTCGGCTATATCATTTTTTTCATATGTCATGTAATTTTATTTCAGCTAATATTTCACCATTTTAAAATTATAATTACCTGTAATATAATAAACTTTATTGTTCTGATAACAAGGGACCTAAGTCAGACAGACGGCCTTTTAAACTAGTGAACAGCTATACACAAAACAAAATCATATTCAATCCTTTGTCTGCCAGCCTCTTCGAGCTTTTATGCTTTGAAAATTGCAAGGTGTCGTGAAACATGTCAGTAAAATATGTGAGGTACCGGTAATATACAGGGGCGAATCTCCAGAATTTTTATTGGGAGGTGGAGGGGGCAAGAGGGGTCCATGTCTTGATATAAAGAAAGAAAAACGAGCAAAAATGGGGTTTTTATAGGCCAAATGAAGATACTGAAAAAACGAAGCGAATATTTCGCTTCGTTATAATAAACCTTCGAAATAAACCGTTCGAAATAAACCTTGAACCACTTTCCCAATCATCTAATCAAACACGTGAACAACCCCTTAGGTCTCAAAGGGTGTCTGCAAGAAATGCCTTAATTAAAATCCGAAATCAAATGACATAGTTTTCCAACTTATTTAATTGCTGGTTCGTTTTGTTTTTCGAGTGAATGAATTGATTCCTTTCCTTGTTCAGTTGTTTGCTAGTATCCGTCGATGGCAGTTCATATTTTTTGGATTTTGTGCAAATCGCGGATATTGGCAAATAACTCGCTTTTATGGTTGTTAGGTAGTTGTTTTTAATTCTTTTAATTTTTGGCTTTTATTGATACATCGTTTCGTTTCGCGCTGAAGAAGAGAGGCGTTTGTCTCGCTTCGTTTTTTCAGTATCTTCATTTGGCCTATAAAAACCCCATTTTTGCTCGTTTTTCTTTCTTTATGTGATGTCAGGCCAATGTGGTTTAAGAAATTATCTATGTCTTGATAGTCAAAGGGCATAGGATGTATAATATATTTTTCTCCACATTATTGGGGGGGGGGGCAACTGCCCCCCATTCCACCCCCAAATGACGCCCCGTTAAACTACCTAAATTACGTAAAACACGTAAATTACGTAAAATAGATAAAATACAAATTTTACGGGGGTCCTTAAAATTACGGTAAAATACGCAAGATACCCTATTTTAACGTGACCAATTTTACTAGTTACAACACTACATAAGGACATATAAGCAAAAATACATTTCTGAAACTACCTAAATTTCCAATTTGGGTGATTTTTTGCCAAGAGGCAGACCTTTTGCCATTTACTGTTAGCATGGGTGCAGGCAGCATCTTGTGTAGAGGGGGGCAGCTGCTTCTGTGATGGAGGGGAGAGGGATCTTACTAATACTTCCCAAGGTCCTTTGAATATAGATCTTTAGAAACTAGTCATTCTATATATCACTAAAACTCGGACTTTAACACTTTCCATGTTCTACTTTTCCTGCAACAGTATAACATAAGAGACCCACTATCCTACTTCCAATTTCCAGAAAACATAAACACCAAAAAAGCGATTTGACACAAATCACATTATGGTTAGATAACAGCTTCTTCTCAGAATCCAATTCAAAAGTTTACAGTTGGGCAAAATTAAATATCAAAATTAGTATAGGGGAGACCGGCCCACGTTTAGCCGAAGCAAACAGTTTCAATATAAAAACCTATGGGGCTTATAAAAGCTCTGACAGATGGAAGAGAACATTTTATGTTCTAAAATGTCTGACCTTAATTAATACTTTTACCAAAAATATCAGATTGGATCAGGTTTTACGGTGATTAACTCTGGAATTTTGTTCAATTTTGTCTGAAAGCCTACGCCTAATTACGAATGCTAGAAAACTCGCGTTGTAAACTCACATTGTATTCTCTTATTATTTGCCTGTTTTTGGCAGCTTCCGAGACGTGCCATCTTCACCAGTTTGCTGTTAGTATTTTTTCATCCTATGGGATAGTGAACTCCCATGTTCGGCCACAATAACCAGGGTAAATTCGGCATGCCGTACCAAGGTGTCCAAAAGTAGGCTATGCTTGTAAAAGCTGTGTAAACAGAATATTTAAAGGTTGAAGGCAAGCTTAAAACCCAAAACTGTGTTATTTCTGGCGTTGTTTAATCCTGTCAGAACAGTAGGTGAACTGAAGTTCTATTTTTTCCTGTTAAATTGCATTCAAGATAAAATGATTAAAAGTAAAACAGAAGAGATTGAGGATTGAGGATTGGACTGGATTGGATTAAGGACTGGGTTGAGGCCTATATAAAAACATGTTCAGACCACAAGACATTTGAAGTTTTAACGAATCAGGTCTGAAAAAATCCACAAGCCTGGTAAAATCATTGCACAGCGAGGCCAGAAGTAAGTAGGGAAGGTCACGTCAGCAGAAAGAGGTCAGTTGACCACGATTTGTGCTGGTGTTAATGTGTTGGAAACACAATTCCCTACTTATTTCCCTACAAAAACAGTGTGCGATAATTTTACTCAGGGGAGCTTTACCAGGAACCATCATGATCAGCTCAGAAAATACTTCTACCTGGATGACTGCCTCTCATTCTTTGCTTTACTTACAGCATTTTATCAATCAAGTCAAACCCAGAAACTCAACAGGAAAAAAATATGAAAAAGTCACAAGTGCTCACTGACACCCCTATGAAAGAATGCATTACTGCTAGGATAAAAGCTATATCTACCAAAAAGCCCTAGTCCTGGAACGGAAGTCAGACAAGTGAAAAGACTAAAAAGCAAAAGGCGTGTCTCTTGCAACAAGAGTTACAGATAGAGTGACGATTCTGACGTAGATGATCCTGTATACAACAACTCTTCAGACCCCAGCATAGACATTGAAGACAAGCCCCCTACCAGCAACTTCTAATTTGACACTGAGAAAGTCAATGCTGGTGATTACATTCTGATTGAGCTGATGAGCAAGAAAGTGAATTCTGTTCACAACATTATCATTATCAAAAAGTAGCAACTGAAGAACTTAAGGTCCACTTTTGGAAGGAGACTAGAGTAAGAGACTTTGCACTAACTGACGAGATGGATAGTGTCTTAAAGACAGAATTTGAAATAAAACTGCCACCACTAAAGGTAGAATACTAAGATTAGCGGAGCGTTTTACTTTTGTTGTTGATCAGTCAATGTATAATTTGAAATTAATACTCTTTAGTTTTTTTTTAAACCTTAATGAAATTCATTTTATAGTTTATTATGCTGACCATATTCTTTCTTAATTTTATAGCCGAAAAACAAGCTTTAATGTTCCCCTTGTCACTTTTCTTTTTCTTTTGTCCGGTGGCTAAACGTAAGCCAGAGACGATCGAACCAGTGCCGGGGTGGCTCAGGTTTGTCACTCTTGACCACTTGGATAGAGAGGCATCCAGGTGGGAAAATGGCGGAGCATTTCTAATTGTCTTTATCAAGGATGGTATTGAATGAGTTATTTTTGCTTTGGCATGCTCAGCAACTTCTTATCGTTTGAATCTATTCATGGAGAATTAAACAAGTCAAAATCAGCCGATCGGGGACCAGTCTCCTATCTATATATTGGACCGAAAATCAATATTGAAGATCGAAACGCAATTGTTGATATCGCAAATGATATTTGGAAATTTCCTTTATTTCCAGCTTTTTTAACCATCTACCAGGTAACATCCAACAAAAAATTCCAACATACGAAAAGTTCTCGCTAATATCTATAGTAAATTTGAAGCTCTAGGGGGGGGGCAGCTGCCCGCCCCGGGCCCCCATTCCCTACACCCATGACTGTTAGTACACAGGACTTGAGCAACAATGAAAAGCATAATCTGTGAAATCTCTGAATACTCCGGATAAATGGGATATTTGCGCAAAATTAAATGAAGGATCTGTATTTAGGGGAATATGAGAGATGATCATACAGTATAGAATATGAGGTTAGCAGCTGGTTTCGTACTAAATCAGGAGTTAAGCAGAGTTTTGTTCTATCCTCCTTTATATGGATCATTTCGATGGACTTTGTCTTAAGGAGTACAGAAAAGGCAATGGTAGAACACGGAATCAAACGGGGGAGGATAATCCTTCCTGGACTTAGATTACGCTGATGATTTAAGCATCCTAGATGAAAATGTGAGCAAAATTAATGAAGTTTTAGAGGTTTGGCGAGGTCAGGGTGCTAGAATAGCTTTGAAATTTAATGTTCAGAAGACCAAGTCACTAAGGCTAGGAATATGTTAAGATGAAATGGTGACATTAGGTAACGAAAAGATTGAACTAGTGAATAGCTTCAATTACCTTGGTAGTATTATTAGTAAAGACGGTGGGGGCAGGGAAGATGTTAAAAGTAGAAAAGCCAAGGCTTGGGTTGTTTTTTCACAGTTGAAAAAAGTTTGGAAGAATAGGAAGATAAGTCTTTAAACCAAGTATAGAATATTGGAAGTAACATTGGTGACAGTGGTCAAAATATGGTTCTGAAGTATGGGCGCTCCGAAAAGCGGATGAATATTTGCTAGAAGCTTTCCAAAGAAATTGCCTACGGATTGTTCTGGGTACCGGGCTGAGTGACCGTATTTCAAACAGTAGGCTGTGCGAAAAGTGGGGTTCAATGCCGCTTTCTTAGGCTATAATGAGAAAATGGTTGAGATTGCTTGGACGCGTTCTTCAGATGAAAGATGATTGTTCTTTTCGGCCAACCGTCTAGGGTTAGAAGTAAAGTAGTTCGTCGGCAGTTTGGTTGGGAAAAGGTCATAAAGAAAGATTTAAGAGAAACGGGAATATCCTGGGAGGGTGCAAAGACGGAGGTTTTAAATATATTAGAATGGAGGATGAGCCTGCTTAGCTTTGTTGGCCTCAAGTGCTTCGACGCTGCAGTGATTTGTTAGTAGTAGTAGTAGTAGTATTTGGATGAAACACAGTAGTTTCGCATCAGAACTTGAATATTTAATCGAACAAATCGATACAGGATTATTGAAAGGTGTTTTTGTTTAACAACAATATTAATTCTTTAATGTAAATTCTTTTCATGCTAATATGGAAGTCAGTAATCCTCTTGGTACGATTATCTGGAGTCAAAAACCATCCACAGATTCCAAGGCATCTGCGGATATTTTTGCAAGGGTAGAAGGATAAGCCTGCAAAGTGTTCTGTTTAGGACATGGAGGCCAAGATACAAAGAAAGCATAAACCCTCACTATCCAAAGGTGACACTGAAAAAGACTGTTCAGAGACATAAATATCCAATTTTCGTATATTTTAATATCTTCTCAAGACTTCTGAGAAAGGGCCATTAGAAAGTTTATAGACAGGTGAATCTTTCATGTTTCTGTATATTGCTTATTATTTTACATCTACTAAATGTCGTGTAAATTAATGTCGCGCATAAATGACTTATAATACATATTATAACGAACTGGCACCAAAAAATTCAGAACTGGATAATTTAAAAAGCTAATTAAAGAAGTTAGCCTTCCATTGAGGAGAGTTCTGACATAGTGCCAAATGTTTTATCCACCTTTAGACTACATGCGTCCAAGTCTATTAGGCTTAGGTTTCACTTCTTTGCCGCCTGTGAGTCCAAGCAAATTCAGTCCCAGGCTATGCAAAGCCTGGGACGTGTATGCAAACACGTCCAGTGGACACTGTCAGTCATGCGTTAATCCAAAATCAATCCAATATTGCATCCCTTAATTCTATGAATATCTACCTTAGTTCTGCCCTAGGATGGACATATGGACGGATGATAGATAGATTTATCTATTAACAAATGAAATGACATCATTTATATACAATTCTAAAAAGGGCTTATCCAAGATTTGCCTCTCAATCACTTGGAGTATCTGTTTTGGTTTTTTCTACAATTAGCCATGTCTTGATGACTGTAAAATACTTGATTTTAAATTGATTTTAAGGCCTTCACGCGTCAACTAAAAATCAATCCAATCTTTAATCTCTCGATTCTATGACTATTTATCTACCTTAGTTCTGCCCTAGGAATGGCATATGGACAAATGATAGATAGACTTATCTATCAACAAATGAAATGGCATCATTTTTATACAATCCTAAAGAGGGCTTATCCCAGATTTGCCTCTCAATCACTCAGACTATCTGTCTTAGCTTTTTCTACGATTAATTAAAAAAACTTTTTCCACAAAATAAGTTTGTGCACTTTAACAAATAAATATGAATGTTTATACTTTTTTAACTTTATTAAGTTAAATAGTATTAACATTTTTAAATATTTGTATATGTATTATAAACTAACAGTGCACATTCATTTGTATTTTTTCCCAGTAAAGTGCAAATTATGTTCTGGCCTTAGGAAGGCATAGGGGATTTGAGCCAAACTCATATTAATTTCTGCTCGTTTTGAGTTTTTTTTTAATTAATTTCTATTTGTTTTATATTGACACAGTCTTTTCAGGGAAAAAAATAATACTTTAAATCTTTTCTTTTTTAAGACTTTATAGTTTGGCCTGCTATGTGTATGCTGGAGAAAAATTTTCAGCAGTTTTTAACAACATATACCCTTTTAACAATCTGGACACAAATAGTAATATTTAATTTAGTTTCATACCTTCTCTAGTTGACCTGAAATGGAGAACTTGATACCATTCGCAAAAAAATCTGTTTACTTTCTTTGATAGCTAGGATGCACTTACGCTATTTTGATTTGGTTAAATTTTAAGAGCAGAATTAGCCTGGAAAATTTTAACATAATATCCTCAGTCGTTCTTTGGATATTGCTGAGATGCCTTATTGGGAATTAGCATTAACACAGTGCATTTTGATTTAATCTTAAGGCAACGTTTAGTTTTGAAACATTATGGGCAAATTGTAGGGTTAGCGTGTGAGGGGGATGAGTTGCCCTACTATCATTTTCGACTATTAAAGAGGACACCTGCCTTTTCTATTTTCAATCGAATGAGCCCTTTTCGAGGAACCAACGCCAACTCCTTCGATACGAAGTGCCCTTGTATAATAAAAATACAATGTACCCACATCGATCTTTACTATAAAAATGTCAAGCCTTCCAATCACTTTCGACTATCAAAAAGGGCACTAGGCCTTTCCATTTCCAATCGAATGAGTCCTTTTTGAGTTTCTACGATAAAACACCTTATATGCCGCCAGAGCATAAATTACAACCCTTACCTCAAGGGCTGTGAGGGGGTTGTCATCCTCAAAGACCTTATTTCCAGAACTTTCTGGAAATAAAACGGCTATCTAAAACTTTTGACCTAATTTCTAGAAATTTCAACTACGTTGAACAAAATGGCTATTTCAAAATTTTGATTCGATGTATTTGGGGAAAAGGTGGGCGTGAGAGGGGGTTTAGTTGCCCTCCAATCACTTTCGAATATTAAAAAGGTCACTAGCTCTTTGGATATCCAATCGAATGAGCCTTTTTTGAAGTTTCTACGACAACCCTTTCTATGAAAACCTTATATGCCCCCAGGGCATAACTTAAAAACCTTGCCCCGAGGGCTTTGGGGGAGTGTCCTCCTGAAGAAAATAATTTCCATCTGGAAATCGATTACGCTGAACAACATGGCTATGTTAAAATTTTGATTAGGTGTTTATCAGGAAAGGGTGGGCGTAGAAGGGGTGTTAGTTGCCTTCCAATTACTTCCGACTATTAAAAAGGGCACAAACCACTCCAATTTCTGATTGAATGAGCCCTTTTTGAAGTTTTTACGAAAACTTCTTCTATACGAAGTGCCCTGGTCTAAAGGAAAAAAAATGATAAATTGTGTCAACTTTATTCTTATATGCCCTCAGGGTATAACTTACATAATTTCTATCTGGAAATCAACTATGCTGAACAAAATGGCTATCTCAAAGTTTTGATTGGATGAGTTTGGGGAAATGACGGGCGTGGAAGGGTTGTTAGCTGCCTTCCAATCAATTTCGACTATTAAAAAGGGCACTAGCCATTCCAATTTCCAGTCGAATGAGCCCTTTTCGAAATTTCTACGACAACTCCTTCAATACGAAGTGCCCTGGTATGGAAGAAAAAAAATAATACATTTTGCCAACATCGTTCTTTACTTAGGCAGCGCGATTGTGCTGCCTATGATTGACGATGTCTTGATGCCTGCAAAATTCAGCCTCGACTCGGTCAATTTTTCGTTGATCGGGGTTGCAGCGGTAGCCAGCAACCTAGTAAGAGACGATCCTGTCCAATGTTAAGAAATATAATAACCCATATCTCCTAAAAATATAGTCAGATCAAAACAAAAAGTACACAATTAGAACCGCCTTGTCAGAAACCCCAATATAGGAAACTTTCTGTCCCTTGGCTTGAACAGCAAGGGAAATATATTGGCTTGAAAATAAAAAAAATGTGGCAGCTACTGCAGTATTCTGCCTAAACGGCATCTTTTTTTCCTTTTTTCTTTTTTTTCTTTTCCACAAATAGCTTGGCACTGGAACATCGTAGAGAGTTGTTCAATGGCTTATTTTAAATTAAAGTTATTGGGGTTAAAACCTTTTTATAGTTAAACCAAATTATTTTTAAAATAGAACCAATCTTTTACAAAAAACTGCATATTTTATGCTAAAGATTGATCAATGACGTCATAATCGTGGGCTGTGGCCAGGTCGTCTCTTTCCATTCCAATTGAGAAAAAGCCATAGGCTTTTTACCGTTTGTAATTTCACATTAATGCATAAACAACAATAAATAAATGAAACCCAAAACTAACAGAATTTAAAACAAATAACGGAGTCAAACTCAAAACGAGCAGAAATTAATATGAGTAGGGTTCTAAACCCCTATGCTTTCTAAAAGCTAGAATATAATTTGTTCTTTACTGAAAAATTCTTTTAAATGTTTTCCTTTTTATAACTTTAAGCAATCGAAAATTAATTAAGATTTTAAGGAATAAAAATCAGCATATTTATAATAAACTGACAATGCACATTTTTTTTAATAAATTCATTTGAATTTTTTTAATAAAGTACAAATTCAATTCTGGCTTTTAGAAAGCATAGGGGTTTAGATCCCTACTCATATTAATTTCTGCTCGTTTTGAGTTTGACTCTGTTATTTACTTTAATTTCTGTTTGTTTGGATTTCATTTATTTATTGATACTGATTTGTGGTAGTTGCATGCTTGGTAGATTATTTGATTCTATTTTTGTTCATTTTTAGTATAATGGAGTTCCTTACTTTTTTTTGAAAGCTTATTTTGTGGAAAAAGTTTTTTTTAATTATATGCATTAGATGACGATCATTAGAAGTACAGTAAAGGACGGACAGTAAGGCCCATAATAACTAAATACTACTAAAAGACTAAAAGTTTACAATGAAACCTAAATTTCCTAGAAACCAGCATTATTCATTTAAAATTAACAGAGAAAGTTACCCCAGGTGAGGCTTGAACTCACGACTTTAGGATTATGAGACTTATGCTCTACCAATTGAGCCACTGAAGCTTTTATATTATGAAAGATAATTCATTTTGAGACAATATCGAAAAGAGTAGGCTTGCAAGTAAAAGTATAGAGCAACATAATGTTTGCAGTGACAGTTACTTATCTGGGCTATGATGTGATTTTCTCTAACAGACGAGCTACTTATCTCTCATCATATATATTTTGAATATCCAAATTAAGTACCTTGTAACAACAAAGCGGATACTACCACGTCTAAAGAAATTTGGGACTGAGGTTTCATCCCAGCTGTTGCAGGGAATTAACATCAAGAAAGATATTATCATTTGTTGCTTCTTTTGAATTAAAATCAGTTAGTCGCGGACACGCATTAAACTATGGCTAATTGTAGAAAAAGCCAAGACAAATAGTCCGAGTGAGTGAGAGGTAAATCTGGGATAAGCCCTTTTTGGGATAGTATAAAAATGATGTCATTTTATTTGTTGATAGATAATTCTATTTATCATCCTTTCATACGTCATTCCTAGGGCAGAATAAGGTAGATAGTCATAGAAGTAAGGTATGAAAGATTGGATTGATTTTGGGTTGACACGTGATGGACAATGTCCACTGAACTTTTACAAAATTCGTCTTCATTCAAATGTTTCACATAGAATTTTTTTCTATTTTCAAGTCTTTCCTTTATTCTCCACGTTCTTACACTGCTCAAGAAATTTGTGGGGAGGGGCAAAGTCTCTTTTCTCTCCTCGGCACCAAAATCAGCCGAACAAGCCTTTTTCTTTTTAAAGAATGCTCAGACAGTCTTAACTAAAATATGTCCAAACCCATCCAATTTGAAATACTGTTTATTATTATTATTATTATTATTATCTTTTGGAAAACCCGTCATACAAAAAAGGAAAAGATTGAGCAATAAACGAAAAAAAAGGGAAAAAAGAAGAAAAACACATAAACTTTATTTTTGAGCAATAGATGTTGGTAGGTTATAAAAAAGACAAATGAAATAAGTGAACTTACTCAGCTGAAACTCCGTTTCCCATAAAAACTTCGCCGTTTAGGTCACAGTTTCCAGCAAGATATTCTCCGTAAGAGCTGCAGTTTTTCGACCGAAAACCATTAGATGTTATGGATTCGATATAGTACTGGTTCGAACGACTATGAGAACATCCCGCTTAAAAAAAAAAAAATTGTGAATATACTAGTATTATTCAGAATCCCAGTTTATAGACTGAACAATTCTCGAGACCGAACGTTTTGTTTACCGCGCTATAATATACTTCTTGCTGGCTCGGCAGTTTTGCTACTTCGCTCCTCAGCCTAAACTGTACCTGTACCTCAGTAACCTGTGTGAGTGTTCATTTTTTATTCATTTTTATTATTGTGCTGCATAATTGGCCCCTCCTCCCAAAAGTAAAAACACAATTTCTTGATTAGTATCTGGTCAATAATTGTATTTGAAAAAAGAAAACTACAAAAACGCAAACCTAATTCTATTGAAAGGGTCTAGGCGTCTTCCCCATGGAAAATTCCCCCGTGGAAGCCTCCCCTCTCCCCCATAAAGAATTTTCCGTCGAAAATTAACCCCCGCAGAAAATACCCCCCGGATTATTCCCCCCAAAAGTAAACAAAAAATTTGCTAAGAGTGCAGTAGGTCAACAATCAATTTAAACAGTAACCCATTTTTGTCTTTTGGATGTTTGTTGTGGACCAGTTGTTTGTGTCAAGTTTTAAAAGAGTTCCGATCTTAAAGTTGTGCGTATTTTAGAAGACTAATTGAGATTTGTAAATAGTACTTCGAGTTGCTTGACTAGTCTAAAAATTTGAAATGTTTATTAGCTACGAAATGATTAACTAACTATTTTTGTTCATCATTGTTTGAATCAATACGTTGGAGTGCTTTGCGAAAAGTTTTAGGTCCAACTCCTTTTATGATTGATATGAAACTAGTAATTTATTTCAGGGATGGTGTATTCACGTCTGGTTCACGTCTGGAGTATTCAACGAGGACCTTTATTTTTGCGTTTAGACGGGCTATCGTAGAATTCTCTCTCAAAGAGTATAAGGCTAGCAGATAATAATAGATTGTTCGAAAATTAACCGAAATGTTACCTTCTGGGAAGTTGTTAATGACTTAGATCAGAATTTTTTTCTTAGTTTTATTTATTTTGTCATATATTTTTCAGTTTTGTAAATTTTTATTCATAAGTGAATTTGAATATGTATATTAGTATAATCTTATAAGACTATAATCAACAGTAATATACAGCCCAGCTGTTTTCCCTTATGGCTGTTGATGGGTATTTTTTTTTATTTATTGGCCTTGATTTGTCTTGTCTTGGACTACGACCTATAAAAATACTGACTGAATATTGGCTTTCTTTAAAATTGAGTCTGTGACACATGTTTAGGTGCTCTTTGGGATCTAAAATCCGGGCTAAGTTTGCTAAGTTCGGGACTCAAAGGGACCTAAAGTCAGAGGAGAAGTTTCCTAATTCCGGTACCTTAGGATTTCGGTTTGACCAATTTACAAGAATGTGACGGGGGGGGGGGCATTTTTTATTTCAAGAAAACACAGAAAATGTATTTTGCAAAATCTATGCTAGGTACTTTTTCAATTTATTTTGCTAATTGAAGGTAAAAGAAAAACGTGCCTTTCAAATAGAAGGGACAGTTGCAAACTCTCTTTCCTGATTGGTGTGACTGTTCCGAGGGTTGAAGTTTTTTCGTGTAATTTTCCTTGGTTGAACAACCAAGGATATTTTGTGTACGACATGGATATCTTATTCTGAAAATCGTGCATTTTTTACATCTGGATAAGGGGGAGGTGTTGCAATAGTTCACCAAGGAACATTTTTTCTCTGTTTTCTTTCAATTATCTTGTTGACTAATGTTTTCCTGGAAAAAGGGTTTTCACAAGTACTGTTTCCATTGATGCACAACCAAATATACTACCATGTTATCGACGTTCACTTTTATTATTTTCCTCAGCATTGAAACGAGTAGCTAGCATTTTCGAATTTGGATAGTTTCAATTTCAATAGGTACCGAAATTAGCAAGACAATTAGAAATTGCCAAAATTTTTGATGCATTGAGACCAAACCCGGAGCACCGACTTTAGTTTTACTGCTAAATAGGTGAATCTTTGCCTTAAACTATTTTATCAGTATTATTAAAAGACGGGTATACGAAACAAACAGCAACAAAATTAAAAATAAAAAAAAAACACCAAATAATGAAACCTTGTGCAGACTCGCGTTATATAACTGAAACAGAACAAATACTATATTAAAAAATATTAGTTCTTCCTGTAAAATAAAATAATAATACAAACAATCTCTCTTCTCCTTTTTCCTTTTCAAACCCTCAAAAATAAACCCCAACCTGCAAACCAATAGAAAAGCCCAAACACTGAATACCCTTGCCGAGTACCCGTAACTACAACCAAATATCTATTCAAAATTCTTTCGTTCAAAATCTCTCATAACTTCACTCTCCGAAACAACAGAATATTCTGCCTCACACGCATCAAAAAAATCATATTTTTCTTCTGTTATTATCAATAGTTTTCTAAACGTAAGCATTTTAACGATGCAAGAACCTTCCTCACTTTCTCCATTATAATAATAATAATAGTCATTTATAACCCATTGACATCACAAGATAAATAGTGGTGTAAACACTAAAAAAAAAAAAAAAAAAAAAAAATGTCATTCAAAACGAAAATCAATAATAACAATACATATAAAAAAATATAAGTCACCAATAACAATTAAACGAAAATAAAATAAATAAAATTAATAGAACAAACGGATAAAACCATTGTGGGCCGAAAAACGCCGATACGCTGTTTCCGAAAGCCTTTTGAGTAAACCAGTCGGCTTCTAAGTAACATTCGGAAGGTATAACTTATTTATTATTTTTTGATTTCTATACCAAAGAGGAAGATAGAGAAGATATTTACGAAAACAGAAATAAACCACTCGAATATCACTGAAGTCCCTATTCCTAAAAATAGGATAAAGCCCAGAAAGATAAAGAACAGAATGATCTGAATAAGTAGAATAAAGCTTTCCAAAGGCAATACGATTATATTTGCCTCGATGCCTACAATTCATCTGGAAGGTCATTGCGTATTTCAGGTCATTAGGAAGGACAAAAAAATTTAACTCTTTTAGTAATGCCACTCAGTTTCCTTTATTTTTTAGCATTGCTTATCCCTGTGAATTTGTATCAAAATATACTAAATATATTCCAGAAGAAGTCTAATTTTCAACCAAAGTATGAAGCAATCCTACTTATTGGTTCTTAAGCTGTGAAGCTTAAAGATAACTCAATAGCTATTCCGAAATTAAATATAGAATAAGACTGTCTATAGAAACGAACAGAAATTAATTTTGATTTTTAAAAAATTTAGTTTAATAATAGCACGATAATAAAGCATAAAGCACACTAAAATAAAATTGTTTACCTAGTCAAAATTAAACCAACAAAAAAATACTAGCAAAAAAAATCCTACATATTGGTTATTAAGCTGTGAAACTACAGCTATTCCTAAATTAAATATAGAATAAGACTGTCTATAGAAACGAACAGAAATTAATTTTAATTTTCTTTTTAAAAATTCAATTCAATAATAGGACGATAACAAAGCATAAGGCACACAAAAATACAATTGTTTACCAAGTTAAAATCAAACGGAACAAAAAAATTCCAGCAAAAACAAATCCTATGTATTGTTTCTTAAGCTGTGAAGCTTAAAGTTAACTCTAGAGCTATTCCTAAATTAAATATAGAATAAGACTGTCTATAGAAACGAACAGAGATTAGTTTTGATTTTCTTTTTTAAAATTTAGTTCAATAATAGGACGATAATAAAGCTTAAAGCACACTAAAATAAAGTTGTTTACCCAGTCAAAATAAAACGGAACAAAAAAATACTAGCAAAAAAAATCATACATATTGGTTCTTAAGCTGTGAAGCTTAAAGGTAACTCTACAGCTGTTCCTAACTTAAATATAGAATAAGACTGTCTATAGAAGCGAACAGCAATTAATTTTAGTTTTCTTTTTAAAAATATAGTTCGATAATAGGACGATAATAAAGCATAAAGCATACTAAAATGAAATTTTTTACCAAGTCAAAATTAAGCGGAACAAAAAAATACAAGAAAAAAAAATCCTACGTATTGGTTCTTAAGGTGTGAAGCTTAAGGGTAACTCTACAACTGTTCCTAAATTAAATATAGAATAAGACTGTCAATAGAAATGAACATAAATTAAGTTTGATTTTTTTTTATTTAGTTTAATAATAGGACGATAATAAAGCATAAAGCACACTAGAATGAAATTGTTTGCCAATTCAAAATTAAACGAAAAAATACTAGAAAAAAATCCTACATATTGGTTCTTAAGCTGTGAAGCTTAAAGGTAACTCTACTGTTGTTCCTAAATTAAATATAGGATAAGACTGTCAATAGAAATGAACAGAAATTAATCTTGATTTTCTTTTTAAAAATTTAAATAAATAATAGGACGATCATAAAGCATACATCACACTAAAATAAAATTGTTTACCAAGTCAAAATTAAACAGAACAAAAAAATACTAGCCAAAAAAATACTACATATTGTTTCTTAAGCTGTGAAGCTTAAAGGTAACTCTACAGCTGTTCCTAACTTAAATATAGAATAAGACTGTCATAAAAACGAAATACAATTAATTTAAATTTCCTGTTTAAAAATTTAGTCCGATAATAGGACGATAATAAAGCATAAAGCACACTAAAATAAAATTGTTTACCAATTCAAAATTAAACGGAACAAAAAAATAATAGAAAAAAATCCTACATATTGGTTCTTAAGCTGTGAAGCTTAAAGGTAAACCCTACAGCCTTTCCTAACTTAAATATAGAATAAGACTGTCCATAGAAATGAACAGAAATTAATTTTGATTTTCATTTTTTAAAATTTACTTAAATAATAGGACGATAATAAAGCATAAAGCACACTAAAATAATATTGTTTAGCAAGTCAAAACTAAACAGAACAAGAAAATACTAGCAAAGAAAAATCCTACATATTGGTTCTTAAGCTGTGAAGCTTAAAGGTAACTCTACCGATATTCCTAAATAAAATATAGAATAAGATCGTCTATAGAAGCAAACATAAACTATTTTGGATTTTCTTTTTTAAAATTCAGTTCAATAATCGGACGATAATAAAGCACAAAGCACACTACAATAAAATTGTTTACCATGTCAAAATTAAACGGAACAAAAAAATACTAGCAAAAAATTCTACATATTGGTTCTTAAGCTATGAAGCTTAAAGGTAACTCTACAGCTATTCCTAAATTAAATATAGAATTAGACTGTCTATAGAAACAAACAGAAATTAAATTCGTTTTTTTTTTTTTTAATTTTAGTTCAATAATAAGACGATAATAAAGCATAAAGCACACTAAAATAAAATTGTTTACCAAGTCAAAATTAAACGGAACAAAAAAGACTAGCAAAAAAAAAATCATAGTACATTCAAATTATAACTTACAATTAGTAGGACAGCCAGGTTGAATAAATCCGCCGTTAGGGAAAAAATCAGCATGCCCCATTTGTTCTGGGACATTTTCAGTATTTGTGTGTATAACATCCACAAAATCCCCGTCACTAGGATCGAGCTTTCCGTTATTACCATCCAGACTGATTGAGGGAATCCCAGGGTCAAGTCCTGTTTAGATATTATGGAAAAATAGAATAAAGAAGTTTCTAAAGGTGAGTTAGAATACAGTGTAGGGAAGGAGATTATTGATGTTTGACGGATACTAGATTTGTTCTTATTATTTTTATTAGGTTTATCTAATTATTTGATTTATTAGGTGGATAAAAATGTGGAGTTTTTGCTACTGTAAACCCTCGTAATTTTTTCTCCAGCGCGAAAGTTATCTCTTTTTATTTATTTGTGATGGTTGGAAATAAAAATGGAACTTCCATAACAGACCGTAAAGTCAATTCTTTGGTGCAATTTTTCAAGTGGTAATATATCAGTGTGATTTAAAAATGCGGTTCAATTCAATATTCTAGGGAGAGATTATTTTCTGTTTTTAATATTCTAGAATTCCAAAAAAGGTGAGATGATTAAGGCATGCTTTGCCGATAAGAGATGATCGATTGTCAAAAATTACCCTTTTTGTCTGTTCGTCTGAGGCCAAACTAAAATCAGGTCGTCCCTAAATAGGGTAGGAAGAGACTATAAGAAATGATTCGTAGAAAACTAGAACTCTAATGAAGGGTGTAACGAATTAAGCTTTGAAGCTTTAAGCTTTGATTTAGATACTTTTGGGGAGTCTTTTTTCGCATAATTGTAACATCTGTTTGGTGAAGTCCTACTTAAAACTTTATTGCTAAAATCAGGGTAAGGGATATTCATTAACCCGTATTGATTAATGATAATGTATTTTTGAGATTCATTCTTTTGTTAAAGGAGATACCAGTCCGTAGGAAGAGAGAGCGGGAGGGGGAGGGGATTTACCTTGTTTCGCAGTGTTATTCTCGTATATAGTACTAATCACTTTAGTAGGGGGAGATGTATTACCCTGGGACGAACAACGAGACGAACAAAATCACAAGCCTATTTCTAAGCCAATGAGAGAGTTACAATACTACCGGGACGAAGTTACATCACTTGACATCCATGAATTTAGCTTAAATTTAAGTAATAGACTATTGTGTAATTGATACAGATAGGAATTACGTCAAACCTATAGAGCTTTGATTGCGTAAGAACTCAAGACAGAAAAATCAACAGGCTTCACGGGAATTTAAATATATCTGTGCATAGTTGTCGATGCACAAAGGAACCTTCAGAAATTACTTTTAAGGGATTATTCGGGTGAAATAGATTGAGATATTGTAGGGATTATCTGGACAGGAAAAAGTTAGAATTTGTAGGTTGTGGTCGCTATAATACACAACTTCCGATTTTCAATATAGAGGCTACATTAAGAGTTACAAATATGTAAGTAAAAAGTTATCAGAACGTCTTTCAGACCTCATCTTTGAGAGTTACACAAGTGAACAAATTGAATGTTCACTTCGGACACTTTTTTGCTGAACATTATGAAATATGACAACTTAGAATGTTATCTTTTTAAAAGTTCCCCATGGCCTAAATGTTTCCTGATTATGATTTCTTTATTTACTAACCTTAGACACTTCCACTTCAACTGTTCATGCAAACATCCAGCAATAAAATCAATATTACAAAGAAAATTATCACCATTTAAAAAAATTATGCTCGTCGAAACCTCTATTTCCAAACACATTTTTAAACCAACTAATTTAAACAAGTATATACAGTTTCAAGACGTTCGTGAAACGTTGAATTGTTCCTTATTCTTAATACGCGAAGTATAGACAATAAAATTAAATTTTAGATGAATTTACAGAGTAGAAACTTTGTTCATTTTAAGTCTTTTGGGCTTATAAATAACACCTAAAAGACCTTATTTTTCCCTAATCAAAGACCTGATGAAAATTTAGGGTAATGAGAGATTACACTCTTTTGGAGTGCACAACCAAATGGTGGACACTTTTAGTAACTGAAATTAGTGATTTGATGAGTTTGGGCTTATAAATAACGCCTAAAATGCCCTATTTTTCTCCTCATGAAAATTTAGGGTAATGAGAAATTACGCTCTTTTGGGTGGCACAACGAAATGGTGGTCAAATTTAGTAACTGAATTTAGTGATTTGATGAGTTTGGGCTGATAAATAATGCCTAATAGGTCTTATTTTTCCCCTCATGAAAATTTAGTGTAATGAGAGATTACGCTCTTTTGGGGGACACAACGAAATGGTGGACAAATTTAGTGATTTGATGAGTTTGGGCTTATAAATAATGCCTAGAAGGCCTTATTTTTCTCCTCATGAAAATTTAGGGTAATGAGAAATTACGCTCTTTTGGGGGGGCATAACGAAATGGTGGACAAATTTAGTAACTGAATTTAGTGATTTGATGAGTTTGGGCTTATAAATAACGTCTATAAGGCCGTATTTTTCCCCTCATGTAAATTTAGGGTAATGATATATTACGCTCTTTTGTGGAGGACAACGAAATGTTGGACAAATTTAGTAACTGTATTTAGTGACTTGATGAGTTTAGACTTATAAATAATGCCCAAAAGGTCGTATTTTCCCCATCCATCTTTAGAATAGATACAGTTATGTAATATTTAAGATAATTCTTCGCATATATTTTACTTTTTTTATTTTTGTTACAAGTAGTCAATCTATTTAAATTTATTTTAATAAGGTATCTGAAGCATCTTTAAAATAGATACATGTAAGTAATATTTAAGATAATTCTTCAAGTATATTTTACTGTATTAATTTTTGTTACAAGTAGTTGTTATTTTTTTAGTTTATTTTATTAAGGTATCTGAAGCATCTTAAGAATAGATGCATGTAAGTAATATTTAAGATAATTCTTCGCATATATTGAACTGTATTTATTTTTGTTACAAGTTACGCCTAAAAGGACTTATTTTTCTCCTCATATAAATTTTGGGTAACGAGATGTCTTCCTTATTTGAATATTCTCGTTTATTTGATTGATTTTGAGCCTATTTTTATCTTTTTTTCGACTCTGATTTTATTCAAATACTCATGATAGCTAAGCATAGCAACAAACACGATTCATCTGCGAACACCCCTGCTACAGTCTAATCAGCTCTTTTATTTTATTGTATATTTCCTTTGAACCTTTTATTATCTTTCTTTCGGCTTTAATTTTGATTCAAATATTACTGATAGCTCAGCCTAGCGACAAACACGATACACCTGAGCACGTCCCTGCTACAGTCTAATCAGCTCTTATTTATTGTATATTTTCTTTTGAGCCTATTTTTATCTTTCTTTCGACTCTGACTTTATTCAAATAGTAATGATAGCTAAGCCTAGTAACAAACATGATACACCTGAGGACACACCTGCTACAGTCTAATCAGCTCTTTTTTCTATTATATACTTTCTTCAAGTATATTTTACTGTATATATTTTTGTTACAAGTAGTCGTTTTTTTAATTTATTTTATTAATGCATCTAAAGCATCTTTAGGATAGATAAATGTAAGTAAAAATTAAAATAATTCTTTTCATATATTTTAATTTATTTACTTTTTGTTACATGTAGAGCTATTTTTAATTTTCTTTTATTCTAGTATCTGAAGCATTTTTTAAATAGATACATGTAAGTAATATTTAAGATAATTCTTCAAGTATATTTTTATGTGTTTATTTTTGTTCCAAGTCGTCGTTTTTTTAATTTATTTTATTAAGGTATCTGAAGCATCTTTAGAATAGATACATGTAAGTAAAATTTAAGATAATTATTCATATATATTTTAATTTATTTATTTTTGTTACAAGAAGAGCTGTTTTTAATTTTTTTTTATTCTGGTATCTGAAGCATCATTAGAATAGATACAGTTAAGTAATATTTTAAGATAATTCTTCATGTATATTTTGATGTAGTTATTTTTGTTACAATTAGTAGTCTTTTTTAAATTTATTTTACTAAGGTATCTAAAGCATCTTCAGAATAGATACATATAAGTAATATTTAAGATAATTCTTCGCATATATTGTAATTTATTTATCATTTTTGTTACAAGTAGAGATGTTTTTAATTTCCTTTTATTCTAGTATCTGAAACATCTTTAGAATAGATAAATTTAAGCAATATTTAAGATAATTCTTCATGTATATTTTAATGTATTTATTTTTGTTACAAGTAGTTGTTTTTTTTATTTATTTTATTAAGGTATCTGAAGCATCTTTAGAATGGATACATGTAAGTAATATTTAAGATAATTCTTCGTATATATTTTAATTTATATATTTTTGTTACAAACAGAGCTGTTTTTAATTTACTTTTATTAAATTAAAAACAGCTTCATTTCACACACACATGTATGTTTATTTGTATGTTTTTGTATTTGTATGTGTTTTTGTCTCTCTCACTCACTGTTTTTTGCATATGTGTTTAGGCTGGAGTTGCATGTCACAGTGCCTAGTGTCTGTGTGTGTGTGTGTGTGTGTGTGTGTGTGTGTGTGTGTGTGTGTGTGTGTGTGTGTGTGTGTGTGTGTGTGTGTGTGTGTGTGTGTGTGTGTGTGTGTGTGTGTGTGTGTGTGTGTGTGTGTGTGTGTGTGTGTGTGTGTGTGTGTGTGTGTGTGTGTGTGTGTGTGTGTGTGTGTGTGTGTGTGTGTGTGTGTGTGTGTGTGTGTGTGTGTGTGTGTGTGTGTGTGTGTGTGTGTGTGTGTGTGTGTGTGTGTGTGTGTGTGTGTGTGTGTGTGTGTGTGTGTGTGTGTGTGTGTGTGTGTGTGTGTGTGTGTGTGTGTGTGTGTGTGTGTGTGTGTGTGTGTGTGTGTGTGTGTGTGTGTGTGTGTGTGTGTGTGTGTGTGTGTGTGTGTGTGTGTGTGTGTGTGTGTGTGTGTGTGTGTGTGTGTGTGTGTGTGTGTGTGTGTGTGTGTGTGTGTGTGTGTGTGTGTGTGTGTGTGTGTGTGTGTGTGTGTGTGTGTGTGTGTGTGTGTGTGTGTGTGTGTGTGTGTGTGTGTGTGTGTGTGTGTGTGTGTGTGTGTGTGTGTGTGTGTGTGTGTGTGTGTGTGTGTGTGTGTGTGTGTGTGTGTGTGTGTGTGTGTGTGTGTGTGTGTGTGTGTGTGTGTGTGTGTGTGTGTGTGTGTGTGTGTGTGTGTGTGTGTGTGTGTGTGTGTGTGTGTGTGTGTGTGTGTGTGTGTGTGTGTGTGTGTGTGTGTGTGTGTGTGTGTGTGTGTGTGTGTGTGTGTGTGTGTGTGTGTGTGTGTGTGTGTGTGTGTGTGTGTGTGTGTGTGTGTGTGTGTGTGTGTGTGTGTGTGTGTGTGTGTGTGTGTGTGTGTGTGTGTGTGTGTGTGTGTGTGTGTGTGTGTGTGTGTGTGTGTGTGTGTGTGTGTGTGTGTGTGTGTGTGTGTGTGTGTGTGTGTGTGTGTGTGTGTGTGTGTGTGTGTGTGTGTGTGTGTGTGTGTGTGTGTGTGTGTGTGTGTGTGTGTGTGTGTGTGTGTGTGTGTGTGTGTGTGTGTGTGTGTGTGTGTGTGTGTGTGTGTGTGTGTGTGTGTGTGTGTGTGTGTGTGTGTGTGTGTGTGTGTGTGTGTGTGTGTGTGTGTGTGTGTGTGTGTGTGTGTGTGTGTGTGTGTGTGTGTGTGTGTGTGTGTGTGTGTGTGTGTGTGTGTGTGTGTGTGTGTGTGTGTGTGTGTGTGTGTGTGTGTGTGTGTGTGTGTGTGTGTGTGTGTGTGTGTGTGTGTGTGTGTGTGTGTGTGTGTGTGTGTGTGTGTGTGTGTGTGTGTGTGTGTGTGTGTGTGTGTGTGTGTGTGTGTGTGTGTGTGTGTGTGTGTGTGTGTGTGTGTGTGTGTGTGTGTGTGTGTGTGTGTGTGTGTGTGTGTGTGTGTGTGTGTGTGTGTGTGTGTGTGTGTGTGTGTGTGTGTGTGTGTGTGTGTGTGTGTGTGTGTGTGTGTGTGTGTGTGTGTGTGTGTGTGTGTGTGTGTGTGTGTGTGTGTGTGTGTGTGTGTGTGTGTGTGTGTGTGTGTGTGTGTGTGTGTGTGTGTGTGTGTGTGTGTGTGTGTGTGTGTGTGTGTGTGTGTGTGTGTGTGTGTGTGTGTGTGTGTGTGTGTGTGTGTGTGTGTGTGTGTGTGTGTGTGTGTGTGTGTGTGTGTGTGTGTGTGTGTGTGTGTGTGTGTGTGTGTGTGTGTGTGTGTGTGTGTGTGTGTGTGTGTGTGTGTGTGTGTGTGTGTGTGTGTGTGTGTGTGTGTGTGTGTGTGTGTGTGTGTGTGTGTGTGTGTGTGTGTGTGTGTGTGTGTGTGTGTGTGTGTGTGTGTGTGTGTGTGTGTGTGTGTGTGTGTGTGTGTGTGTGTGTGTGTGTGTGTGTGTGTGTGTGTGTGTGTGTGTGTGTGTGTGTGTGTGTGTGTGTGTGTGTGTGTGTGTGTGTGTGTGTGTGTGTGTGTGTGTGTGTGTGTGTGTGTGTGTGTGTGTGTGTGTGTGTGTGTGTGTGTGTGTGTGTGTGTGTGTGTGTGTGTGTGTGTGTGTGTGTGTGTGTGTGTGTGTGTGTGTGTGTGTGTGTGTGTGTGTGTGTGTGTGTGTGTGTGTGTGTGTGTGTGTGTGTGTGTGTGTGTGTGTGTGTGTGTGTGTGTGTGTGTGTGTGTGTGTGTGTGTGTGTGTGTGTGTGTGTGTGTGTGTGTGTGTGTGTGTGTGTGTGTGTGTGTGTGTGTGTGTGTGTGTGTGTGTGTGTGTGTGTGTGTGTGTGTGTGTGTGTGTGTGTGTGTGTGTGTGTGTGTGTGTGTGTGTGTGTGTGTGTGTGTGTGTGTGTGTGTGTGTGTGTGTGTGTGTGTGTGTGTGTGTGTGTGTGTGTGTGTGTGTGTGTGTGTGTGTGTGTGTGTGTGTGTGTGTGTGTGTGTGTGTGTGTGTGTGTGTGTGTGTGTGTGTGTGTGTGTGTGTGTGTGTGTGTGTGTGTGTGTGTGTGTGTGTGTGTGTGTGTGTGTGTGTGTGTGTGTGTGTGTGTGTGTGTGTGTGTGTGTGTGTGTGTGTGTGTGTGTGTGTGTGTGTGTGTGTGTGTGTGTGTGTGTGTGTGTGTGTGTGTGTGTGTGTGTGTGTGTGTGTGTGTGTGTGTGTGTGTGTGTGTGTGTGTGTGTGTGTGTGTGTGTGTGTGTGTGTGTGTGTGTGTGTGTGTGTGTGTGTGTGTGTGTGTGTGTGTGTGTGTGTGTGTGTGTGTGTGTGTGTGTGTGTGTGTGTGTGTGTGTGTGTGTGTGTGTGTGTGTGTGTGTGTGTGTGTGTGTGTGTGTGTGTGTGTGTGTGTGTGTGTGTGTGTGTGTGTGTGTGTGTGTGTGTGTGTGTGTGTGTGTGTGTGTGTGTGTGTGTGTGTGTGTGTGTGTGTGTGTGTGTGTGTGTGTGTGTGTGTGTGTGTGTGTGTGTGTGTGTGTGTGTGTGTGTGTGTGTGTGTGTGTGTGTGTGTGTGTGTGTGTGTGTGTGTGTGTGTGTGTGTGTGTGTGTGTGTGTGTGTGTGTGTGTGTGTGTGTGTGTGTGTGTGTGTGTGTGTGTGTGTGTGTGTGTGTGTGTGTGTGTGTGTGTGTGTGTGTGTGTGTGTGTGTGTGTGTGTGTGTGTGTGTGTGTGTGTGTGTGTGTGTGTGTGTGTGTGTGTGTGTGTGTGTGTGTGTGTGTGTGTGTGTGTGTGTGTGTGTGTGTGTGTGTGTGTGTGTGTGTGTGTGTGTGTGTGTGTGTGTGTGTGTGTGTGTGTGTGTGTGTGTGTGTGTGTGTGTGTGTGTGTGTGTGTGTGTGTGTGTGTGTGTGTGTGTGTGTGTGTGTGTGTGTGTGTGTGTGTGTGTGTGTGTGTGTGTGTGTGTGTGTGTGTGTGTGTGTGTGTGTGTGTGTGTGTGTGTGTGTGTGTGTGTGTGTGTGTGTGTGTGTGTGTGTGTGTGTGTGTGTGTGTGTGTGTGTGTGTGTGTGTGTGTGTGTGTGTGTGTGTGTGTGTGTGTGTGTGTGTGTGTGTGTGTGTGTGTGTGTGTGTGTGTGTGTGTGTGTGTGTGTGTGTGTGTGTGTGTGTGTGTGTGTGTGTGTGTGTGTGTGTGTGTGTGTGTGTGTGTGTGTGTGTGTGTGTGTGTGTGTGTGTGTGTGTGTGTGTGTGTGTGTGTGTGTGTGTGTGTGTGTGTGTGTGTGTGTGTGTGTGTGTGTGTGTGTGTGTGTGTGTGTGTGTGTGTGTGTGTGTGTGTGTGTGTGTGTGTGTGTGTGTGTGTGTGTGTGTGTGTGTGTGTGTGTGTGTGTGTGTGTGTGTGTGTGTGTGTGTGTGTGTGTGTGTGTGTGTGTGTGTGTGTGTGTGTGTGTGTGTGTGTGTGTGTGTGTGTGTGTGTGTGTGTGTGTGTGTGTGTGTGTGTGTGTGTGTGTGTGTGTGTGTGTGTGTGTGTGTGTGTGTGTGTGTGTGTGTGTGTGTGTGTGTGTGTGTGTGTGTGTGTGTGTGTGTGTGTGTGTGTGTGTGTGTGTGTGTGTGTGTGTGTGTGTGTGTCTGTGTGTGTGTGTGTGTGTGTGTATGTATGTGTGTGTGTGTGTGTCTGTGTGTGTGTGTGTGTGTGTGTGTGTCTGTTTGTGTGTCTTTGTTTGTATGTGTGTGTGTGTGGGATTTTTTGTGTGTGTGTGTGTGTGTGTGTGGGTTAGGATTAAACCTTTGCTAAATTTCTTCTATCGAGAGAATCAAACGCTTGCTCTTAAATCATAAAACTGAGGACCAAAGGTACTTAACAACTAAGGCACTTCTCAATTATTAACCTAGGAGTGAAAATTTGTTCGACACATGTTCTACCTTTTCTAAAACCGCACTGTTCTTCTATTAAAACTTTGTCTACAGCCACTCTCAGTCTAAAAAGTTTCATATTACTAAGTAATTAGATACTCACAGAGACCAGACTAATGCCTTGATAATTACGACACTCACTCTTATCATGTTTCTTATACGGTGGTTTAATTAAGGTTTTCCTAAAATCATTAAGAACTTCCCCTGTTTAGAAAATATTTAATCTTCAGTAGCTTCTTTCTAACCTCAGAGCCACCTTATTTAAGAAACTCATTTAACACACTATCAGCACCTGGAGCCTTATTATTTTTAAATCCTTTTAGTACTGTCGCTTATTCTTCCTCACAAAAAAAAAAATCTTCCTTCACATCCAAAGTATCACAAACTTTTTCATTTCCCTCTGTATCTTTTCCTGCAACTGTGTCTCAATTTCTCAAAACGTTATATATATACACACACACACACACATATATATATATATATATATATATATATATATATATATATATATATATATATATATATATATATATATATATATATATATATATATATATATATATATATATATATATATATATATATATATATATATATATATATATATATATATATATATATATATATATATATATATATATATATATATATATATATATATATATATATATTAGTGTATAAAAAATCACTGTGAATACTATGAAAATTGAACAGAAATCAAATCTGCAAAAATGAGGTTAAAAAAAAGTTTCTCAAATAAAAGTAAACACTTAAAATAGAATTTAAAACAAACAAAAGCTATTCTGTTAATCAGGAGAGCTAACCCCTATCTCAACTTCTTTTTGTGGAAAATTTCTTCCGTGGCAAATACCCACATTATTTAAAAAAAAAACTACAACAGTCTAAATAATTAAAGCGCAGACGACAAGTCAACTAATGCTGTTATTGCTAAAGGTTGGGTTTTTCGTTCAATTCTTAAAGTGACTGCTCAAACATAAGAGGCGGTGAATCGGAAAAAGTGTTTATAAAGCAGAATAAAACTGTTGCATAAAGAGCAGAGATTGATGAGGAAGGGCCCCCAGATATACTGATTAGTGGTAAGTCTTAAGATTTAATATTACTTTATACTTGCCTGTTTGTTTTTTTAATTTATTAGCTTCATAAATCCGCTATGCAATAAGCAGAGGCTAACAAAATAGTTTAATGCAAATAATCACCTGAAACTCGTGCAACAGAATCATTTGTATATGCCCCAATGGCACCAGCAAGGTGAGCTCCCATACTAAAGCCAATTATATGAAATTTTTTTATATTTGCACCATTTGCCACCAGTGAGTCAATAAAGGATGCGGAATAAGCCCCAACATTAATAATTGCTAAAGCAAGCTCATAGTTGTCATGCGATGCAAAATCAGTTTCACAATCGATGCTGATTACATTGTAATCCCCTTGGCTTAGGAACGCTAAAAGAAATTTAAAAGAAACATTTAAAATAGAAATATATTTAGAACATGCATATCAGAGTTGTTGTATTTTCTTATCAGGGTAAACATTGTGATTTGTAATACGGAAAAAGAGCAAACGAGATAAAAACAATAAGAGATTTAGAGAGAATTAAAAAGGTAAAGAAAGAGAGGGAGGGACAGGGGGGATAAATAGAGAGTAAAGGACAAATGAAACCCTTTCCCAGAAGGCTTAGGGCGCATTTGTCCCACTTCTTTTTCTGATGATTTCTGTTCTTTTTAAGTTTGTATTATTATTTTGATTTATTACCTTTGTTTGACAAACTGATGTTTTTGAATAATTTTTTAGTATGCTGCAAATTTAGTTCCAGAGTCAAATATATTTTTGAATTAGTGGGATTAGGAATGCTAAAATAAATTTACGGCACAATGTTTAAAATCGAAAAATAGTGAGGACAAATATATAATTGTTGTTTTATTTTCGTATTAGTCTAAAATCTATGACTTATAGTAATCGGAACAATGTGAAATAAACAGAAAAACAAACGCGAGACAGAAAGGGAATACATACATACATATATACTGAGAGAGAAAGAGAGAAAATACACATTTTAAAACTATATAACAGGAGTCCCTGGGATTATATTTTCTATCTCTGAAGCATCAGTTCATCTTGTCACAACAAAATATTCTTTAGTTCCTTTTCAATTTGTTTATAAGCAGTCATTAGATGACTGCTCTATCAGTCAGCAGTTAGATGAAGTCAGCAGTTATCACTCTTTAGATTATATTTTGATGGTTTCGCCAGAAAAGTAGGTATGAAATACAAAGGCTTAAAAATGAAAAGGGTAGAAGAAGGCACACCAATCTTACAATATCAAGCTAACAGTATACCCATAAGAAAAAATCAGACTTCTGTAAGAGAAACTTCACCCTTTTACCCAACATTCTAAAACTGGGTGATAATCTGGGACAAATGAAAAAAAAACAGTTTTAAATTCAGTATTCAGCAAAAAAGCTCAGGCATAATGCATGAAACTAAGAGAGGAAGGGAAATAATAAAAGAAAATTAAAATAAAAAAGTGAGAAAACGACGATTTTGTTAGCCAGTTGAAAAATGTTATGAAGACGAAGAACAAGCAAATAGCTCGCCAAGGACCTCCGCCAAGTCGTCCTCCGTGCAAAATAAAAAAAAAACAAAAAAAAGAACAAAATCTAACCTTTCGAAGTGTGCTTGACAAAGAAAGAACAGATACTGAATAAAAACCCACTGGGGATCACTGAAAGAGGATTTACCAAAATGATTAAGCAAGAATTCTTTGCCTTGCAATAGTTTTAGCTTGTTGGCAATTTCAATTTTTATTACATACTCGAATAACTCCTGTTAAAATAGACTGGGCAAAAATATTGACTGAGTCTTTTTATATTAAATTGTTATAAATTGGATCTAATGAAATATCTCCGGTGTCTCTATTTATAGCCAAATTTCTGTTTATATTCTGTTTGATCTCAAAAACAAGATTGCGGTAGGCCATTTACAGTAGATATTAAAGTTGCCTCTTCAAAAAGGATCAAATGTGTAAGATTTTCAAAGATATGCAGGGCCAAGGCGGAATCAAATTTGTCATTTTATTTTCCAATCACAGCGACTTATCTATTGAAGTTCTGTGTTCATGCAAACGTTCACCAAGTTGTTGATGGCTCCTACCAATGTAAAATTTCCCACATGACCACGGGACTCTGTAGACACCACTATTCAGTATAGGGTCAGTTTTATCTTTTCGTGAGTTGAAAAAAGGTTCAACTATTTGTTCAGTAACATACTAATGCAATTTTTGTTTTGTATGTAACACAAAAAATTCAGCCAAATTCAAAATATAAAAAAATCGGAAATTTTTAGAAATTCAGAGAAAATACAGATTTTCAAACCATGGCAAAAATTCCCCCCTCCCCAATTAGCCTAGTGATGTTCATAAAGTCCCTTCATAAAGTTTATAAAGGCTGTTCCTATATTGGATTGGCATACCAACAATTGGGATAGAGACTGTCGAAACATAGATTTTTACCAACAGAGCTATGAAGTTACGCCAAAGCCTCAGTAATTTTGATCTTACCTTGAGCCAACATGCAACCCCAGCCCAACTCAGGTCATTTTGTTTGTTTATTGCATCTCTATCATTACCGTTGTTAAGGGTCTCACAAGAAATTCCAGGGAGTCAGATGCCATCCAAAGGTACATTCCCCATAAAGTCACTCTTAATTGAGATAAATTAAGAAATCCAAAGAGAAATTTTTTCAAAAAAAAGCTACATTAACCCTAAAACGAGCATAAACAAATTCAAACTATAATTCTAGCAGAAGAATAACAATTATAAAGCTACAATTCTAGCAGAAGAATAAGTAAATGAATCCCTAAACTAAAATAAATTACAATAGATAATCAAGTCAAATTTAAACGAACAGAAACTACCACAAGCAGCAGTAGAGCTAGTGCCCCCTATGCCATCTAAGGACCAAAACGTCAGTTGCACTTTACTGAAAACTTTACTGCAGCACTGAAACATTTTACTCTAGCAAGTAAAATGTAAAAATGTAAGCACTTTACGGAGTTTTCATTTCTAGCTGTGTGTTTTTATTTTTCATAACATCAACAAAAAAGAAAGAAAGTCATCAAATTGGCTAGGCGAATACCCCCCCCCCCCCGGTAAATACCCCCCCCCCCGAAAAATAACCCCCCACAGAAAATACCCCCTGAAAATACCCCCCCCCCCCGAAAATACACCCCAGCGGAAAATACCCCCCACGGAAAGCCATTTTGTTCAGCATAGTCGAAAATTTAATAGATGTGTCTTTGAGGATGACTTATCCCCCACAGTTGCCTGGGGAAGGGCTGCAAGTTATGAACTTTGCCCATTGTTTACATATAGTATTAATTATTGGGAAGTATACATACGTTTTCAGGAGGGATTTTTTTTCTGGTGAGTTGGGGTCGGAGGAGGGGGTTACGTGGGATGATCTTTCCATGGAGGATGTTTCCTTGGGGGAAGGGATATTTCTATGAAGGGGGAGCCGGATTACTTAGCATTATTTAAAAAAGATCAGAAATTAAACAAAAAAACAAGTTTTTTCAACTGAAAGTAAGGAGTAACATTTAAACTTAAAACGAACAGAAATTATTACTTATATGAGAGAGTTCGCCTTCTAGTCAATATCTCGCTCTTTACACTAATTTTTTTTTAGTACTTTCAAAAGAGCTATCTAGTCTAATTAAACAGGCTTTGTGATTCGAACAAAATTTGAACTGTAGCGTAATATTTGAACCCATAATATACAAGTAACAGAACTTCTTCCCCCTACATAAATTAAAAAAAATAAAACTTAAATAAAATTCTCAAATTTGGAAAGCCTTCTTTTCCACGGGGGGGGGGGGTATTTACCGGGGGATAAAGTATTTGGATAGTTTGAACTCAGAAAAAATTTCTTTATAGGTATATAGCCACAAAAAAAAAAAAAAATACAGAAGAATAGCGAGGTATATGGAAATTTTGTTAACTAAAAAAAATCCCAATATGAAGTAAATGTAATGTTTCATTTAAGTGTTTTTTTCCAAGTGTTTTTTTTAATGACCGTTTTTCAAAGTATTAAATACTATTATTAAGTTTATGTAGTGTTTCATTAAAGTGTTTTATGATGATCGCCATGGGCGCTGGCAAGGGGGGGGGGGAGGGGGGCCCTGGCCTCCCTGGAAATTTGGTACTATAAAGTAACTATAAGGAAACCAACGAAAAAAGAGCAGAATAGGGAAAAAACATGGAAAAAATGTGTTATACCCCATTTTCATAAACAGTTGAGTCTAAAGGCATTAAATATTTTGGTGTTTGATAACCAAGTTCAAAACTGTCGATATTGTTAAAAAATATCCGTCCAACACTTCGGAATTGCTTAGAAAACGGATTGCTGAGAGTTTGTATCTTAGTTTTGGCAATTAGGCTATTGTTTTGTGTATTTGATTTGTAATTAATTTCTTTTTTTCATTTTTATATACTTTTAGTTTAATTGACATATTTTTTCCATTACCTTAAAAAAAAATGTTTGTCTCCAAGCGTCATTAAAAACAAAGTTTTTTCAACTAAAAGCAAGGAGCAGCATGCTGGTAGATATTGGAATGTAACATTTTAGCTGAATAGAGAAACAATTTAATTAATTCCTACTCCCCCTTCCTCTTTTAACATTTATCTGAAGCCTCATGAAGAGAAAGCAGTTTGTCCATTAAAATGTACTTTTTTAGGAATCTACCCTACCCCCACCCAAACAATGACTCACCCCCTTATTATAGCTGATACGCAATTACAGATGACCAAACGTAGCCTATTTTCATTACAAATAAAGCAAATCAACTTAGTTGAATCCAGTACTGCCATCGTGTGGCACTACTTTTTTTGCAACTGAGAAGCCTAAAAGATAGTTGTTGATATTTTCAAATTAATTAGCTTTTCAAGATTTTAAATTGATCGACAATTCCGCCTCTTAGGAGTATATTTCTAGTTGGATAACGTAGACTGGCAAGAAAACAAGACATTCCCATGATTCAGTCTGTGTGGTCATTTAATAAAGAAATTTAAATCCAGGTTTGAATGAGCTCCCTCCCAGTTATCTTGGACCTTAGGTTTGATACAATCACCACTGGGAAAAACAAAACAAATAAACATGCATCAACTATGTTTCTTCTGGGAAAAAAAAGGCGAAATTCCACATTTTGAAAATTGGAGCTTGAAACGTCTATGGTAAGGGTCTCTGATATGATGTATCTAATAAAGGGATTTTCAATAAGATCGCTTGCTTTTTGCAGGGTGTTTCCTCTTTTTTCAAAAATCAGACAAATTTTCTCAGATTTTTGGTTTTGGGTGGGTAACAAATGTAACAATAAAATGAAAGAATTATAAATATTGAGAGGCAGCATAAAAAGCCAATACTGACGGTGTAATAATTGTCCTGAGATTTCCAGTTTTAGTTTTAGTGAATATTCGTCCAAGTCACTTTTTATTTTCCAAGGAGGGGGTGTTTTCCACGGGGGTTACTTTCAGTGGGGGGGGGGGCATTTTTCGGGGGTTAAACCCCCCCCCCCCATTCAATATATTCATTTATGTTATTTTACTGTGTTCATGGCCATATATTTGGCTTTAAAATACACTTATTTATCTATCTATCTAATATACAGAATAATTGTACCAAACACATTTTACATGCAGACCCGTTATGCTCCCCCCCCCCTAATGTGCAAATCTATAGCACAAATTTAATTCTAAAGTAACGAAGAAACTAACAAAAAAACTGGTGTGTTCTCGAAATTTACACAGCGTAAACTTGAGTGAGTGGCGCATAATACACAAGTACCAAAATTCCATCCCCCTGCGGAAATTAAAAAAATAAAACCCAAATAAAATTCTCAAATTTGGAAAGCCTTATTTTCCGCGGGGGGGGAGGTGTTTTTCGGAGGGGTATTTTCCAGGGGGTATTTTCTAGGGGGTATTTTCTGGGTGTATATTCCACGGAGGGGGGGGATGTTTTTCAGTGGGTGTTCTCCGGGGGGTATTTTCCGCGGGGGTATTTTCCGCGTGGGGTATTTTCCGGGGGGTATTTTCCGTGGGATATTTTCCGTGGATGGGGGGTATGTTCTGCGGGGGGTATTTTCCTGGGGGGTATTTTACGTGGGGTATTCACCAGGGAAGTAAACGCCGGCCACCCATCAAATTAAACAAGGTTACCGAAAAGAACTAATGAAATGTAAATTCATAATTTGATAGATATTGATAATCATTCCTGGAAGTCTCAGCTATTTTAGATTTATTATTTAGCAATTCCAGAGGGGGGCTGGCTGCCCTCCAATCACTTTTGAGTTATAAAATGGGCACTAAAACTTTCAATTTCAAATTAAATTTCACTTTCCAATTGCCAATTTCAAAGTATTCTCAATCAAAAGTAATCAGGATAACAGTTTTCACAGTCACAAGCAGTAGTCGTAGTCTCAAGTAGTTACAGTCAAAAGTTTATATGGTTTAATAGTTGTACTAATGGTAGCAGTAGCAGTAGCAGTCAAAGTCATAGTGGAAATCGCAGTAGTAGTAGTAGTCGCAAATAATCTCAGTCGTAATCAGTCCCTATTGAAAGTAGTCGTATATGCAAGTATTTACAACCACAAGCAGGCGTAGTCGCAAGTAGCTGCAGTCAGAGTCACAAATAGTTATAGTCGCAGTCGAAAGCAGTCACAGTTGGAACCGCAAGTAGTCTCTGTCGGAAGCAGTTTCAGTGAAAATCACAATTAGTTACACTCGCAGTTGCAAGCAGTCGCCGTCGCAGTCAAAAGTATTGGCAGTTGCATTTAGTCAGAGTTGCAATAAATTGCAGTTGTACTTGCAAGTAGTCGTAGTTGTAGTCACAAATAGCATATTTGCAGTCGAAGATAGTAAACACTATTAGCAGTTGCAGTTGCAAGTAGTCACAGTTGCAAGCAGTCGTAGTCAAAAGTAGCCATGGTCTTAAGTAGTTACAGCCTTAGCAGTATTAGTTGTAGTTACTGGACCATTCAACTATCTTGAAACAAAATATCTGTATCAAATTTGTATCGGATTTGTATCAAATTTGTATCGGCTGCCATCATCTTTGGACGATGGCAGCTAAAGGGGTCATGGGAGAATGGCTCGCTGCCCCTCAGTTACTTTTGAATTCTAAAAAAGCACTAGAACTATCAATTTCCAATTGAATGAGCTTCCTCCATAGGTCTTAGTACAACTCCTTCCATACAAAGTGGTGTGGGGAAAAATTATACATTTTAGCCTTACTGTCGCCTACTCTTTACTTAGCTAGTGCTATTGCACTCCCTATGATACCGAGTATAGCTATGTTTTACCGGGACCTCCATTACTGATAAAAGATAAAACTATCCTATTTAGAGTTGTGCTGCGTATAAAATTCCATGTTCTTGTGGTTGTTTCTACATAGAGAGGGCCCATCAGCAACTGAAAGCGGGACTATCGGAACACAAACCATCAATAGACTAAGACATGAAGCTCTTTTTGTGGGGTAAGATCGACTTTTAGGCCTAATTCCCCGCCTTTTTGCAAAAGACCCTTCAAAATAATGCGTAAAAGTGATTTATTGGGAGAGTATATCTGCATTATGCATACAATATGGATGCTAAGGGATGAACAACATCTATAGATGTGTAAGGTTTTTCATCCCTTAGAAAATCCCCCCAGAAATCCCCATTGAAATTCATCCATGGAAATCTCCCCCCCCCCGCCCCGGAAAATTTTCCCCAGAAAATGTACCCCTTAAAATTCTCCCATGGATAATTCTCCCTAGAAAATAAATTCCCCAGGATAAACCCTCCCATATTCCCTCTAGATAATTTCGGGTTTTCATTAGTAATAAAACTGAAAGTTCTACTCACAATTTTAAGTCAGATGCAACGTTATAGCATTGCCTATAGTAAGGAGCCACAGGACTTCAATGTATTTTTATTTGTTTGTTTCTTATTCCTTCCCAGAGGCACTTCATATGGAAGAGGTGGTTGTCTGAACTTCGGAGGGAGTTAATTTTATTATAAATTAAAAGTTTTTGTGCCTTTTTTAAGAGTCAAAGGGGATTTGGGGGCAGCAACTCCCCACCTACCCCACTATCCCACCCTAAGCCCATCTTCCCCAAATCGATCTGATAAAAAGTTTGGGGTAGTCACTTTGTTGAAAATAGTCTAAAGGTCAAAAACCCATGATTCCGGGTCGACCGCCCCCCCCACTCGAGCTCTGGAGGTGAGTGTTATAAGTGATTCAAGTTGTCCATTATTATGATGTAAGGTTTTTATAGAAAGGGTGGTCGTATAAACTTTGGAGGGGGCTCACTCAATTAAAAATAAGGTTTCTAGTGCCCTTTTTAAAATTCAAAAGTGATCAGATGGCAACCACCATCACGCCCTTTTTTCGCCAAATACATTCGATCATAGTTTTGAGATAGCCATCTAATTCAAAGAAGTTGAAAAGTCAAATAACAGTGCCTCCAGGGATGACGAAGCCCCCTATAGCCCCTGGGACAAATATTGTACGTTATTTAAGTTGCCCATGGTTCATATATAAGGTTGATTATTGGGAAAAAAGGGGGCATGTTTTGGCATGAGTCTAAAAAAAGACTAAGGGTATAAAGATAAAACTTTAAAAAATGGAGAGGGGGAAGTAAAAAAAAAATCAAAACACACTATATGAAGGAGCGCTATCCAAAGGATCCAATAGCAGTATCTAAGGAATGGCTAGAGGTATTAAGTTGTATCTTTAAAATCGTGCTCAGAGGGGAGTAGAAAAAGGAACGAACAGCCCCCCGGAAAGGATTGTACATCCAATTTGACTACTCCTAACATGCGAAATTTTTCATAAAGAAACATAACCTGTATCAACTTCATTCTCTTCATATGTAAAGTTGTTCATCCAAAGAAGAAGAAAAAAAAACTGTAGATGAATTCAGGGAGATTTTTCCAAGGAAATTTCCTCCCAACTGAAAATTTCCCCCATGGAATAGCCCCCCTCCCCACTCCACAGAAATACTCCCCGCAGAAAATGCTCGTTTTTTCCCAAAAGCAAATACTATTTGAAAACAAAAGACAAATTTCAAAAACTGCAGCGTTTTCCATGGGGGCTGTGGGTGGTCATGTCATCCCCAGAGGCATATGTATTGGATCCTTCAATTGTGATGAACCAAATGACTATCTCAAAATTTTATTTTTATGTCTTAGGGGGAAAAGGCATGGGAAGGGGGATAGTTGCCTTCCAATCTCTTCGGTCAAAGGCAACCCAATAGTCTAAAGGTCAAAAGTCTAAAAGTCTAAAGTTAAAAATAGTCTGAGGGTAAAAAAAACATGATTCTTTGTCGACAACCCCCCCCCCCCCCCCACCGCTCGAGATCCAGAGGGGAGTATTATAAGTGATTCAAGTTGCCCATAATTAAGATATAAGGTTTTTATGCAAAGGATGGTCCATATAAACTTTGGAGGGGGCTCACTCCATTAAAAGAAATTTCTAGTGCCCTTTTTAATATTCAAAAGTGATCAGAGGGCAACCACTACCCCGCCCTTTTTTCGCCAGATACATCCGATCATAGTTTTGGGATAGCCATCTAATTCAGAGAAGTTGAAAGGTCAAATAACAATGCATCCAGGTTTGGCAAAGCCCCCTACAGCCCCTGGGGCATTGTACGTTATATAAGTTGCCATATAAGTTGCCCGTTATATGTTCATATATAAGGTTGATAATTGGGAAAAAGAGGGCATGTTTTATCATGAGTCTCTTAAAAGGCTAAGGGTATAAAAATAAAACTTTAGAAAATGGAGAGGGGGGCGTAAAAAAAAACAAAAAAACACACTATATGAAGGATTGCTATCCAAAGGATCCAATAGCAGTATCTAAGGAATGGCTAGAGGTATTAACCTGAATCTTTAAAATCATGCTCAGAGGGGAGTAGAAAAAGGAACGGACAGCCCCCCGGAAAGAATTATACATCCAATTTGTCTACTTTTAACATGCGTAATTTCTCATACAGAAACATAACCTGAATCAACCTGGTCAAAACACTCCCCCTCCCCTAGAATCAGTAATAAAGGCGTACACTAAAAATATACGTGGGAACTGTGTAAGATTAGACAACAAGCTCCAGAAACTTATTCGATTTTCATTTGACGGTTCACATAGAATTAGAAAATCATGCCATTGAAACGGATTCTTTTAGGTATCTATCCGCCTCCCCCCTATACTAAGACCTACCATCCTCTTTAATAATACAGCACTGCACTATGAAACAAATCCCTTCATTTAAATAAAGCATTAAAATTAACACGAGAAATATTATGGTGGAATAAAAGGGGAGGTATCGCCCTGCAGCACCTTTATAGAGATTACCCACATTCTTCGACGTAAAAATCCTGCCAGACGGTTTGATCCACACTGAAGAATTCCCCCCTGCCAATTCCACCACAACATTCTATTCATATGTAAAGTTGTTAATCCAAAGAAGAAAAAAAAAAACTGTAGATGAATTCAGGGAGATTTTTCCAAGAAAATTTCCTCCCAACTAAAATTTCCCCCAGGGAATAACCACCCCCCCCTCACATAGAAAAATTCCCTGCAGAAAATGCTCGTTTTTTCCAACAGCAAATACTGTTTGAAAACAAAAGACAAATTTCAAAAATTGCAGTGCATTCCCTGGGGGCTCTGGAGGGTCATGTCATCCCCAGAGGCATATTTATTGGACCCTTCAATTGTGATGAACCAAATGGCTATCTCGAAATTTCATTTGTATGTCTTTGGGAGAAAAGGCATGGGAAGGGAGATATTTGCCCTCCAATCTCTTAGGTCATAGCTAACCCAATAGTCTAAAGGTCAAAAGTCTTAAAGTCTAAAGTTAAGAATAGTCTATAGGTCAAAAACCATGATTTTGGGTCGACAACCCTCTCCCCACTCAAGATCCGGAGGTGAGTATTATAAGTGATTCAAGTTGCCCATTATTAAGATATAAGGTTTTTATGCAAAGGGTGGTCGTATAAACTTTGGAAGGGGCTCACTCAATTAAAAATAAAATTTCTAGTGCCCTTTTTAACATTCAAAAGTGATCGGAGGGCAACCACCCACGCGCCTTTTTTTCGCCAAATACATCCGATCATAGTTTTGAGATAGCCACATAATTCAAAAAAGTTGAAAGGTCAAATAAAAATGCCTCCAGGGATGGAAAAACCCCCTACAGCCCCTGGGGAAAGTATTGTATGCTATTTAAATTGCCCATGGCTCATACATAAGGTTGAGTATTGGGAAAAAAGGGGGCTTGTTTTATCATGAGTCTCAAAAAAGGCTAAGGGTATAAAAAAAAAACTTTAAAAAATGGAGAGGGAGATGTAAAAAAAATAAAAACACACTATATGAAGGAGTGCTATCCAAAGAATCCAATAGCAGTATCTAAGGAATGGCTAGAGGTATTAAGCTGGATCTTTAAAATCATGCTTAGATAGGAGTAGAAAAAGGAAGGGACAACCCCCCGGAAAGCCTTGTACATCCAATTTGTCTACTCTTAACATGCGGAATTTGTCAAAAAAAAAACATAACTTGAATCAACCTGGTCAATACACTCCCCCTCCCCTAAAATCAGTAATAAAGGCGTACACTAGAAATATACGTGGGAACCGTGTAAGATTAGACAACAAGTCTCAGAAACTCATTCAATTTTCATTTGATGGTTCACATAGGATTAGAAAAATATGCCATTGAAACGTATTCTTTTATGCATCTACCTGTCCCCCTACGCAAAGATCTACCACCCTCCTTAATAATACAGCACTGTACTATGAAGCAAACCCCTTCCTTTTAATAAGGCATTAAAATTAGCGCGAGAAATATTATGGTGGAATAAAAGAGGCGGCATCGTTCTGCAGCACCTTTATAGAGATTACCCACATTCTCCCACGTAAAAATCCTGCTAGACGATTTGATCCCAACTGAATAATTCCCCTTGTCATTTCCACCACATTATTCCCTTCGTATGTAAAGTTGTTCATCCAAAGAAGAAAAAAAAACTGTAGATGAATTCAGGGAGATTTTTCCAAGAAAATTTCCTCCCAACGGAAAATTTTCCCCCAGGGAATAATCCCTCCCCCCACAGACAAATCCCCCGCAGAAAATGCTCGTTTTTTCCCCATAACAAATACTATTTGAAAACAAAGGACAAACTTCAAAAATTGCAGCGCTTTCCCTAGAGGTTGTAGAGGGTCATGTCATCCCCAGAGGCTTATTTATTGGACCCTTCAATTGTGATGAACCAAATGGCTATCTCGAAATTTCCTTTGTGTGTCCTTGGGGGAAAAGGCATGGGAAGGTGAATAGTCGCCCTCCAATCTCTTAGGTCATAGGCAACCCAATATTGCGGCCTAAGTAAAGAGCGATATGGGCAAAGTGTACCATTTATCATTTTTTTTTAAAAGGGCAAATCGTACAGAAGTTTTCAGAGAAACTTTGAAAGGGGTTCATTCGATTGAAGATTGAAAGTTCCAGTGCAATATTGAATATTCGAAAGTGATTGGAGGGGCCCATCATTTCTCAAAACTCATCAAATAAAAATTTTAAGATATCCATTGTGTTCAGCGTAGTTGAAAGGTCTGGAAATTATGTCTGAGGTTGACTACCCCCTCCCCAAGGTGTTCAGGAAAAGCGTTGTAACTTATGCCCCGGGGTCATGTAAGTTATTTCTGGGAAGGGTGGTCATACAAGCTTCGGAGGGGGCCCATCGGATTGGAAACCACAAGTTGTAGTGCCCTTTTTAAGGTTCAAAGTGATAGAAGGATAGCTAACCCCCCCCGTGTTATTTTCCCGAAAGGTATCCGATCGAAATTTTTAGATAGCCTTTTGTTCAAAAAATAGTTCAAATATAACAAAAAAAGACTTTTGGGATTAACACAGTCTGGGGACAAGGATTGTGATTATTCCCCAGGGGCAAATAAGGTTAATAACGTAAGGGGTGATCGTGTGAACTTTAGAAGCGACTCATTCAATTGGAAAGATATAGTTCTAGTTCCCTTTTAAGAAACAAAAGCGGTTGAGGGCAACTACCCCCCGCCCCTCCCTGATTTTTTTTTCCCAAGACACATCTGATTGAAATTGTGAATAGCCATTGTCCACAATAGTCTAAAGAGCATATAAAGCTGGCTTCAGGGTAGACACAATCCCCAGGGTCTCGGGGCAAGGGTTGTAAGTTATGCCCTGGGACATAAAAGGTTTTTAATGAACGGGTGGCTGTATAAACTTCGAATGGGATGGGGCTCACTTGACTGGAATACAGCAATTTTGTTCAGCATTGTTGAAAGGTCCAATAATTGTGTCTTTGAGGATGTCAAACTCCCCATAGTCCTCAGGGCAAGGGCTGTAAGTAAGGCAATTCGTTCATTGTTTACACATAGTATATGTTACTGAGACAGGTATGCATATTTCAACTTTACTTTCCAAAAACACGACGGCCAGTCAGGTGAGACTGTCAGAGATTGCTGAGGGGAATGTGGGACTAAAATAAAACATCTTAATTAAAACATTCCCGCCGTCACAAACCTTCTCCCAGCAATGGGGAAAAAGCAGGTGATGCGGGACGCCAAAATGGCGCATTATCAGGAGTAGATATAGCCGGCCCCTGCTAGGGATGGAGAGGAGTGGCTTACCGCCGTCCTGAAATTAGCCAAGAAACCTTCTTTCTTATTAAGAATTATGAAGTACAAACGATGAAGAACGAGAACCAATGCTACCACGTCAGGGGCAACCTACGAAGTTACCGCGTCCGGGGCAACCGATGATCTGACGACCGAGAATCTCGCGAAAGGAGACACTTTAACAACGGTGACAACTCCGACCCCTGGAGGCTATGCTTTCCCCTAGATTTCTTTTATCTATTGGAGCCCAGATCGTTAGGACGCTTGCTAAACAAGGCAAAATAGATCTCGTCCTAAATGAACTAAACTGATATAAATGGGATATTGTTGGACTTTCAGAAGCACACCTCCCTACCACAGGCGAAGAAAGGATCGGCAACACTAGTCTGTCTGATAGTGTCAAGGAGAACCAATGACGTCCATCTCCAAGGTGTTGGCTTTTTTATGTAAAAAAGCCAAGCACGAAGTAAAGCACGAAGATCCCTGATTTTCGTAACACCTCTGTCAGAACGGTTGATTATGATATGAATGAAAGGATCACCGATCAACATCACAATCATACAAGTCTACGCTCCTGACTGCAGCAAACCAGGTGAAGAGTGTGATAATTTTGACCCTCAACTGCAAAGCCTAGGTGACGCAGTTCCCAAAAAAGACCTTGTCATTGTCATTGGCGACTTCAATGCTATTGTTGCTAACGCTTCTGCTGGAAACGGAGATGTTATGGGTAAATTCGGCCTAGGTAGATGTAACAAGAGGGGAGAACGCCTCAGTGAATTCTGCAGAGACATCAATCTGACCGTCACAAATACTCTCTTCACACACAAAGAACGTCGTAAGGCAACATGGACCTTGCCGGAAGGAAAACCCGTAATCTTATTGATTACGCGCTCTGCTCTAGGCGGTGGAAATCGTCTGTGCTAGATACTGTTACCCTCGCAGGTGGTGATTTCGGCAGTGACCATTCCTTGGTCATGTCTGCACTGAAGATACACCTGAAATTTTTCGAAAAGCTGAACAAGAGACCCACTTGTTTCAACACACATCTTCTCAAAGACCCTTAAACCCCACAGACTTACATCGAGGAACTGTCTATTCAAATATTGGACCGTCTTTTGGATATTCCTATAACTCTGTTTAAAGAAGATATCGATAAAGTGGTCACATACTCCTCTGAGATCATCAGGGACAAGGCGATATCAACTTTAGAAACGAAAAAAGTTGATAAGAAGCCTTGAATAGCCGACAAAATTACTTTATTATTTGCTGTGAAGCGAAGACACAATAACAGGTCAGACAGAGAGAGCAGGGACAGATATAAGCAGTTGAAGCCAGCTGTAGAAAATGCCCCCTGTAGAGCCCATCGCACCTACATAAAAGACAAATGCAAACAGTATGAGTCTGATTTTCAGAAAGGTGACTCACACTTTATGTATAAGAGAGTTCGCGAGCTACTGAGCAAAAAAGTCTTAGTTCTTTTGCACTGCTAGATAAAAACACCTCCCAGATACAAAGCACAGAAGGTATCTGATTGAGATGGATGGAGTATTAAAAAAAAGCTTAATCCTGATATCCATCCAAACCTTGCTGTCCTGGACCTATTTCCCGTTGCCGTCTCAGACCCCACCCCACCTCCTCTCCTTTCTGAGGTAGAAGACACCATCCAAGCGCTGAAGACCTACAAGGCCCTTGGCTCGAATGGAATACAGGCAGAATTTCTGAAAGTCCGGTGTGAACCACTTATAGATCTTTTAAACAAATTCGTATTAGCTGCCTGGAAAAAGGGTCCTTTCCCAACTTCTTGGTGTGAGGCCACAATTATTACGCTACACAAAAAGGGGTCAAAGGCGATGTGTGATAATTACCGTCCTATTAGCCTAACAAGTCAAGCTGCCAAAATCTTCATCTGAATTATGCTTCAACGGATCAGAGCCGTCTCGTCCTTCGTCATCCAAACATGCCAAACCTATATTCGCCTTGGGAGATCAACCGTTGACGAAATTTTCACGCTGCGCCTGATCTTAGAGAAATATCTGCAATTAGGTCGCGACCTGTATGAGCTCTTCCTCGACTTTATTCAAGCATTTGACTTTATCAGAGACAGCGATAGAGCGTTGTCTATTGTAAAGGCCATACGGCTCCTATGTTTTATTATTAATATTTATTATTTTTTCCCAGAGGCACTTTATACGAAACAGGTCGTCGTATAAACTTCAAAAGGGGCTCATTTGATCGGAAATCGAGCGTTCTAGTGTTCTTTTCAAGGGTCAAAAGTGAATGGAAGGCAACTAATACACCTCTCAGGGCCGCCTTTTCCCCAAACACATCCAATCAAAATTTTGAGATAGCCATTTTGTTCAACGTTGTTGAAAATTCTGGAAATTTGGTCTTTCAGGATGAACCCCCCCCCCACAGCCCTCAGGGCAATGTTTTTAAGTTATGCCCTGGGGCATATAAGGTTTTTATAGAAAGCGTTGTCGTGGAAACTTCAAAAAGGGCTCATTCGATTGAAAATTTAAACGGCTAGTGCTCTTTTTAATAGTCAAAAGTGGTTGGAAGGCAACTAACACCCTTTCCACGCCCACCATTTCTCCCAATCACATCAAATCAAAATTTTGCGATAGCAATTTTGTTCAACGTAGTTGAAAGTTCTGGAAATTATATCTTTGAGCAGGACACTTCCCCCACAGTCTTCAAGACAAGTGTTATTAGCTATGCCCTGGGGGCATATATGGTTCTTAAGGAAGGAATTATTGTATAAACTTCAGAGAGGGCTCATTTGATTGGAAATTAAAATTTCGAGTTCACTTTTTAAGTGTCAAAAGAAATCGGAGGGTAACCAGCCCCCCCCCCTCCACACGCCGTTTTTTCCCAAATGCATCCGATAAAAACTGTGAGATTTTGTTAAAAATAGTTCAAAGATCATATAACAAAAACTCAGGTGTCGACAAAATTCTCAAGGGCCCGCCGGCAGCCAATGTAAGTTATGCCCTGGGGGCATAAATGGTTCTTATTGAAGGGATGCTCGTATAAACTTCAAATAGGGCTCATTTGATTGGAAATTGAAAGTTCTAGTTCACTTTTTAAGAGTCAAAAGAGATTGGATGGCACCTACCCTCCCCCCTCTCCACGCCCTTTTTCCCTCAAACACATCTGATAAGAACTTTGAGACAGGCGTGTTTTTAATAATAGTTCAAAGACGATAGAACGAAAACTCCGAGGTGGACACAGCCCCTCAGGGCCCGATGGCAGGCGATCTGATTTATGCCCTGGGGGAGTATATGGTTCTTGTGGAAGGGATGCTCGTAAAAATTTCAGAGAGGGCTTATTTGATTTGGAAATTGAAAGTTCTAGTTTACTTTTTGAGAGTCAAAAGACGAGCCTCCCCCCAAAGCCCCTTTTTATCCAAATACATCCGATAAAAATTTTAAGATTGCCATTAAGTTAAAAATTATTTAAAATCAGATAAAAAAACTCAGGTGTCGACACACACCCCATAGGTCCGGGGGCAGGCGTTGTAATTTATGCCCTGGGCCATATACGGTTATTATGAAAGGGATGCTCGTATAAATTTCAGAGAAGGCTCATTTGATTGGAAATTGAAAATTCGAGTTCACTTTTTAATAGTCAAAAGAGATTCGATGGCAACTATCCCCCCCCCTTCACACACCCTTTTTAAACGTCTGTGTTGACGCAACTCCCCATGGTCCGAATGCAAGTGTTATAGGTAATTATCTAGGGGTATATATAGCTATTATGGAAGGAATACTGGTATAAACTTTGGAGAGGGCTAATTTGATTGGAAATTAAAAATTCTCGTTAACTTTTTAAGAGTCATAAGAGATCTAAGGGCAAATAGCCCCCCCCCCCTCAAAGCCCTAAATACATCAGATAAAAATTTTGAGATTGAAAATTTGTTAAAAATAGTTAAAAGTTCAGCTAACAAAAACTCCAGTGTCGACACAGCCCCCCAAGGCTCGGGGGTAGGTGTTGTAAATTATGCCCTAGGGACATTTATGGTTGTTATAGAAGGGACGCACGTATAAACTTCATAGAGGGCTTATTTGATTGGAAATTGAAAGTTGTAATTCACTTTTCAGGAGTCAAAAGTAATCGGAGGGTAGCTAGCCTCCCCCACACTCCATTTATTTTTTGCCAAAGGCACTTCATATAGAAGGGGTCGTCGTTTAAACTTCAAATGGGGCTCATTCAACTGGAAATCGAGAGTTCAAGTGCCCTTTTTAAGAGTCAAAAGTTATCGGAGGGCAACTAGCCCCTGCCCATGCTCTTTTTCCCCAAATACATCTGATAAAAAATACGAGGTAACCGTTAGTAGAACCCTATCAGGAGGTCCCATTGCTCACCCCTGCTGCCATCTACAATTTAGTGTAACGCTGACAGTACATAATTTATGGTTTTTGTCACTGAAAATGAAAAAACAGGGTTTTTCTCACTTTGATGTATTTTCATGGTTTCGATGAAATTGATTTACATAATCGAGGGGAATTATTGATTCACGAAAGGGGTGAGAATTTTTCAGAACTTGATTTGCATAATCGAGGGGAATTATTGATTTACGAAAAGGGGAATAAAGAAACAAATATGGCTTCTTTGATCTTAGGTCTGAGGGATAAACGCTCTTTAAGTCAAAAAGAAAAATTAATATTCTATTTTTAAATAAGGCTTCCTTGATCTTTACTGTCAGGAATTAGAAATGACATCACTTGTTATCTTGGAATTATGCGGGAGTCTAAAGAGATAGAAATTCTATTTTAAAATAAGGCTTCTCTGATCTTAAAGTCGGAGAGATAAATTGATATTCTAACGAAACCTTAATAGTGTAGCTACAAACTTCTTAGAAATGAAGAAATTAACGCGGGAAAGGGTTTCCTAGGAATTTCAAATGTGACAGCGCAGGGATGCCAAAACAAAAGGAACACGCAGAAATTACGTTTCGGGATTATTTGGGCGAAACCGTTTTGAGACATTTTAAGAGATGATTTAAGCGAAACAGTTAGAGACATTTTAGAAGATGATTTTAGAAGAGGATTTGAGGGTGAAACTCTGTGGTCGTTATAATACACAAGTTCCATTTGATCAGTGTTGTGAGGTCCCCTACCCCAACAACCCCCCTTACACCAACCCCAAAAGCCCCCTACCCCAACCCCGAAGGAAGCCCCCGGCCCCCAAAGGTCCCCCGAGCTCCCATAGGACCACCCGGCCCCCCAAAGGCCCCCCGGGCCCCCAAAGAGCCCCCTCACCATTTTTTTAATACTTTTTTGGGCACTTGAGACACAAAAGGGTCCCCACATTTCAAAAGGCTTTATTATATCTTTTCAGAACAAGTTCCTTTCTTAATGTCATTCCTAAACCCCTTTTACAAGTTGAAGTACCCAAAGGGCTCTGATCCCCCTTACCCCAACCCCAAAGGAAGCCCCCGGCCCCCCAAAGGTCCCCCGGGCCCCCAAAGCCCCCCGAGCTACCAAAGCCCCCCCTCCCGGGCCTCCAAAGAGCCCCCCCCCCCATTTTTTAAGTTTTTTCGGACTGAATTTTTTAGACTTAGAAATTATCCAACATTTTTCCGGTTTTTTTCTTCAACCCATTGGCATAGAGTTTTAGCCTAGAGTCTTAGATTAGTTTTATTTAGAGCTGAAGTTTACTTTAGTTTTAGTTAAGAGTTTAGAGTTTTAGCTTAGAGTCTTAGCTTAGAGTTTTTGTTAGAGTTATAGTTTAGTTTAGTTTTTGTTAATAGTTTAGAATTTTTAGCTTTGAGTCTTAGATTATAGTTTTTGTTAGAGTTCTAGTTTAGTTTAGTTCTAGTTAAGAGTTTTAGCTTAGAGTCTTAGCTTAGAGTTCTAGTTAGAGTTGAAGTTTAGTTTAGTTTTAGTTAAGAGTTTAGAGTTTTACCTTAGAGTCTTAGCTTAGAGTTTTGTTAGAGTTCTAATTTAGTTTAGTAATAGTTAAGAGTTTAGTTTTTAGCTTAGAGTCTTAGCTGAGAGTTTTTTTTGAAGTTTTAGTTTAGTTTAGTTTTAGTTAAGAGTTTGATGTTTTAGCTTAGAGTCTCAGCTTAGAGTTCTTGTTAGAGTTCTAGTTTAGTTTAGTTATAGTTAAGAGTTTAGATTTTTAGCTTAGAGTCATAGCTTAGAGTTTTTGTTAGAGTTCTAGTTTAGTTTAGTGTTTTAGCCAAGAGTTTGGTGTTTTACCTTTGAGTCTTAACTTAGAGTTTTTGTTAGAGTTCTAGTTTAGTTTAGTTTTAGTTAAGAGCTTAGAGTTTTTTAGGCGTTTAGTAGTAGTTAGAGCTTAGAGACTTGTCTTGCTTAGAGTTTTTAAGTTCTAGTTTAGTTTAGTTTTAGTTAAGAGTTTAGAGTTTTACCTTAGAGTCTTAGCTTAGAGTTTTGGTTAGAGTTGAAGTTTAGTTTAGTTATAGTTAAGAGTTTAGAGTTTTTGGTTAGAGTTCTGGTTTGGTTTAGTTAAGAGTTTGGAGTTTTACCTTAGAGACTTAGCTTAGAGTTTTAGTTTATTTTAGTTTTAGTTAAGAGTTTTGGAGTTTTATCTTAGAGTCTTAGCTTAGAGTTTTTGTTAGAGTTCTAGTTTGGTTAAGTTTTAGTTAAGGGTTTAGAGTTTTAGCTTAGAGTCATAGCTTAGAGTTTTTGTTAGAATCCTAGTTTAGTTTACTTATAGTTAAGAGTTTAGAGTTTTTAGCTTAAAGTCTTAGCTTAGAGCTTTAATTAGAGTTTTAGTTTAGTTTAGTTTTAGTTAAGAGTTTAGAGTTTTTTTAGCTTAGAGTCTTAGCTTAGAGTTTTAGTTAGAGTTCTAGTTTAGTTTAGTTTTAGTTAAGAGTTTAGAATTTTAGCTTAGAGTCTTAGCTTAGAGTTTTTGTTAGAATTGAAGTTTAGTTTAGTAATAGTTAAGAGTTTTACAATAGAGTCTTAGCTTAGAGTTTTTGTTAGAGTTGAATTTTAGTTTAGTAATAGTTAAGAGTTTTACCATAGAGTCTTAGATTAGAGTTTTTGTTAGAATTGAAGTTTAGTTTAGTTATAGTTAAGAATTTAGAGTTTTTTAGCTTAGATTCTTAGCTTAGAGTTTTTTTAGAGTTCTAGTTTAGTCTAGTTTTGGTTAAGAGTTTAGAGTTTTACCATAGAGTCTTAGCTTAGATTGAAGTTTAGTTTAGTTATAGTTAAGAATTTAGAGTTTTTAGCTTAGAGTCGTAGTTTAGGGTTTTTGTTAGAGTTCTAGTTTAGTTTAGTTTTAGTTAAGAGTTTAGAGTTTTACCTTAGAGTCTTAGCTTAGAGTTTAGTTAGAGTTGAAGTTTAGTTTAGCTATTGTTAAGAGTTTTGTGTTTTAGCTTTGAGTCTTAGCTTAGAGTTTTAGTAAGAGTTGAAGTTTAATTTAGTTATAGTTAAGAGTTTAGAGTTTTAGCTTAGTCATAGCTTAGAGTTTTTTTTTGTTAGAGTTCTAGTTTAGTTAAGAGTTTTAGTTTAGAGTTTAGAGTTTTAGTTTAGAGTCTTAGAGTTTTAGTTAGAGTTTTAGTTAAAGTTGTAGTTTCGTTAAGTTTTAGTTAAGAGTTTAGAGTTTTAGCCTAGAGTCTTTGCTTAGAGTCTTAGTTAAAGTTCTAGTTTAGTTTAGTTTTAGTTTATAGTTCTACTTTAGAGTCTTAGCTTAGCGTTTTACTAAGAGTTGAAGTTTAGTTTAGTTATAGTTAAAGGTTTAGAGTTTTAGCTTAGACTCATAGCTTAGAGTTTTATTTAGAATTCTAGTTTAATTTAGTTTTAGTTAAGAGTTTAGAGTTTTACCTTAGAGTCTTAGCTTAGAGTTTTAGTTAGAGTTCTAGTTTAGTACAGTTTTAGTTAAGAGTTTAGAGTTTTATCTTGGAGTCTTAGCTTAGAGTTTTTGTTAGAGTTCTACTTTAGTTTATTTTTAGCTAATAGTTTAGAGTTTTACCTTAGAGTCCTAGCTTAGAGTTTTAGTTAGAGTTCTAGTTTAGTTTAGTTTAAGTTAAGAGTTTTGATTTTTACATTAAAGTCTTAGCTTAGAGTTTTAGTTAGGGTTGAAGTTTAGTTTATTTTAGTTATGGTTAAGAGTCTAGAGTTTTACCTCAGAGTCTTAGCATAGAGTTTTATGTTAGAGTTCTAGTTTAGTTTAGTTTTAGTTGAGAATTTAGAGTTTTTTCTTAGAGTCTTAGCTTAGAGTTTTAGTTCTAGTTTAGTTTAGTTAGAGTTAAGAGTTTAGAGTTTTAGCTTAGAGTCATAGCTAAGAGTTTTACTTAAAGTTGTAGTTTGGTTAAGTTTTAGTTAAGAGTTTTAGCTTAGAGGCATAGCTTAGAGTTTTTGTTAGAGTTCTAGTTTAGTTTAGTTATAGTTGAGAGTTTAGAGTTTTTAGCTTCGAGTCTTAGCTTAGAGTTTTTGTTAGACTTCTAGTTTAGTTTAGTTTTAGTTAAGAGTTTAGAGTTTTAGCTTAGAATCATAGCTTAGAGTTTAGTTAGAGTTGAAGTTTAGTTTAGCTATAGTTAAGAGTTTGGAGTTTTAGCTTAGAGTCTTAGCTTAGAGTTTTAGTTAGAGTTCTAGTTTAGTTTAGTTATAGTTAAGAGTTTAGAATTTTAGCTTAGAGTCTTAGCTTAGAGTTTTTGTTAGAATTGAAGTTTAGTTTAGTAATAGTTAAGAGTTTTACCATAGAGTCTTAGCTTAGAGTTTTTGTTAGAGTTGAATTTTAGTTTAGTAATAGTTAAGAGTTTTACCATAGAGTCTTAGATTAGAGTTTTTGTTAGAATTGAAGTTTAGTTTAGTTATAGTTAAGAATTTAGAGTTTTTTAGCTTAGAGTCTCAGCTTAGAGTTTTTTTAGAGTTCTAGTTTAGTTTAGTTTTAGTTAAGAGTTTAGAGTTTTAACTTAGACTTAGAGTTTTAATTAGAGTTTTAGTTTAGTTTAGTTTTATTTAAGAGTCTAGAGTTTTTTAGCTTAGAGTCTCAGCTTAGAGTTTTTTGTTGAAGTTCTAGTTTAGTTTAGTTTTAGTTATGAATTTAGAGTTTTAGCTTAGAGTCATAGCTTAGAGTTTTTGTTAGAGTTCTAGTTTATTTTAGTTTTAGTTAAGAGTTTAGAGTTTTAACATAGAGTCTTAGCTTAGAGTTTTTGTTAGAGTTGAAGTTTAGTTTAGTTATAGTTAAGAATTTAGAGTTTTAGCTTAGAGTCTTAGATTATAGTTTTTGTTAGAGTTCTAGTTTAGTTTTGTTTTAGTTAAGAGTTTAGAGTTTTACCTTAGAGTCTTAGCTTAGAATTTAGTTAGAGTTGAAGTTTAGTTTATCTATTGTTAAGAGTTTGGAGTTTTAGCTTTGAGTCTTAGCTTAGAGTTTTAGTTAGAGTTGAAGTTTAATTTAGTTATAGTTAAGAGTTTAGAGTTTTAGCTTAGTCATAGCTTAGAGTTTTTTCTGTTAGAGTTCTAGTTTAGTTAAGAGTTTTAGTTTAGAGTTTAGAGTTTTAGTTTAGAGTCTTAGAGTTTTATTTAGAGTTTTAGTTAGAGTTGTAGTTTAGCTTACTTATAGTTAAAAGTTTAGATTTTTAACCTAGAGTCTTAGCTTGTAGTCTTAGTTAATATTTTCTGTTAAAGTTTTCGTATATTTTAGTTTTAGTTTAGAGTTCTAATTTAGAGTCCACTCTTAACGTTTTAAAAAGAGTTGAAGTTTAGATTAATTATAGTTGAAGTTTTGGAGTTTTAGCTTGGAGTCTTAGCTTAGAGTCTTATTTAGAATTCTAGTTTAATTTAGTTTTAGTTAAGAGTTTAGAGTTTTATCTTGGAGTCTTAGCTTAGAGTTTTTGTTAGAGTTCTACTTTAGTTTATTTTTAGCTAATAGTTTAGAGTTTTACCTTAGAGTCCTAGCTTAGAGTTTTAGTTAGAGTTCTAGTTTAGTTTAGTTTAAGTTAAGAGTTTTGATTTTTACATTAAAGTCTTAGCTTAGAGTTTTAGTTAGGGTTGAAGTTTAGTTTATTTTAGTTATGGTTAAGAGTCTAGAGTTTTACCTTAGAGTCTTAGCATAGAGTTTTATGTTAGAGTTCTAGTTTAGTTTAGTTTTAGTTGAGAATTTAGAGTTTTTTCTTAGAGTCTTAGCTTAGAGTTTTAGTTCTAGTTTAGTTAGAGTTAAGAGTTTAGAGTTTTAGCTTAGAGTCATAGCTAAGAGTTTTACTTAAAGTTGTAGTTTGGTTAAGTTTTAGTTAAGAGTTTTAGCTTAGAGTCTTAGCTTAGAGTTTTTGTTAGAGTTCTAGTTTAGTTTAGATTTAGTTGATAGTTTAGAGTTTTTAGCTTAGAGTCTTAGCTCAGAGTTTTTGTTAGAGTTCTAGTTCAGTTTATTTATAGTTAAGAGCTTAGAGTTTTATCTTATACTCTTAGCTTAGAGTTTAGTTAGAGTTGAAGTTTAGTTTAGCTATACTTAAGAGCTTATAGTTTTAGCTTTGAGTCTTAGCTTAGAGTTTAAGTTAGAGTTGAAGTTTAGTTTATTTATAGTTAAGAGTTTAGAGTTTTAGCTTAGAGTCATAGCTTAGAGTTTTTTGTTAGAGTTCTAGTTTAGTTAAGAGTTTTAGTTTAGAGTTTAAAGCTTTAGTTTAGAGTCTTAGAGTTTTAGTTAGAGTTTTAGTCAAAGTTGTAGTTTAGTTAAGTTTTAGTTAAGAGTTTAGAGTTTTAACTTAGAGTCTTAGCTTAGAGTCTTAGTTTAGAGTTTTTGTTGAAGTTCTAGTTTAGTTTTAGTTAAGAGATCTACCTTAGAGTCTTAGCTTAGAGTTTTACTAAGAGTTGAAGTTTAGTTTAGTTATAGTTAAAGGTTTAGAGTTTTAGCTTAGAGTAATAGCTTAGAGTCTTATTTAGAATTCTAGTTTAATTAAGTTTTAGTTAAGAGTTTAAAGTTTTGCCTTAGAGCCTTAGCTTAGAGTTTTAGTTAGAGTTCTAGTTTAGTACAGTTTTAGTTAAGAGTTTAGAGTTTTATCTTGGAGTCTTAGCTAAGAGTTTTTGTTAGATTTCTACTTTAGTTTAGTTTTAGCTAAGAGTTTAGAGTTTTACCTTAGAGTCTTAGCTTAGAGTTTTAGTTAGAGTTCTAGTTTAGTTTTAGTTAAGAGTTTTTATTTTTACATTAAAGTCTCAGCTTAGAGTTTTAGTTAGGGTTGAAGTTTAGTTTACTTTAGTTATAGTTAAGAGTCTATAGTTTTACCTTAGAGTCTTATCTTAGAGCTTTAGTTAGAGTTCCAGTTTAGTTTAGTTGTACTTAAGAGTTTAGAGTTTTAGCTTAGAATCTTAGCTTAGAGTTTTAGTTCTAGTTTAGTTTAGTTTCTCCACGTTTAAGTTAGGTTAGGCTAGGTTAGACTACGTACGCGCGCGTACGTAGGCTAACCTAACCTAACCTAACTGAAGCGTGGAGAAACCTAACCTGTAACCTAAACTAACCTATGGTTTTGGTATTTCTATGTAATATTGTGGAATTTTGTGGTTATGCTAGTTTAGACTAAACTTCAACTCTAGCTAAATCTCTAAGCTAAGATTCTAGGCTAAAACTCTAAGCTAAAACTATTAACTAAAACTAAACTAAACAATAACTCTAACTAAAACTCTAAGCTAAGACTCTAAGCTAAAACTATAAAATCTTAACTATAACTAAACTAAACGAAACTTCAACCCTAACTAAAACTCTAAGCTAAGACTTTAAGGTAAAACTCAAAACTCTTAACTAAAACTAAATTAAACTAGTACTCTAGCTAAAACTCTAAGCTAAGACTTTAAGGTAAAACTCTAAACTCTTAACTAAAACTAAACTAAACTAGAACTCTAACTAAAACTCTAAGCTAAGACTCCAAGCTAAAACTCTAAACCCCAAAACTATAACTAAACTAAACTTCAACTCTAATTAAAACTCTAAGCTAACACTCTAAGGTAGAAGTAAAGACTTTAATGTAAAAATCAAAACTCTTAACTAAAACTAAACTAAACTAGAACTCTAACTAAAACTCCAACCTAAGACTCTAGGTAAAACTCTAAACTCTTAGCTAAAACTAAACTAAAGTAGAACTCTAACAAAACTCTTAGCTAAGACTCCAAGATAAAACTCTAAACTCTTAACTAAAACTGTACTAAACTAGAACTCTAACTAAAATTCTAAGCTAAGACTCTAAGGTAAAACTCTAGACTCTTAGCTATAACTGAAGTAAACTAAACTTCAACCCTAACTAAAACTCTAAGCTAAGACTTTAATGTAAAAATCAAAACTCTTAACTAAAACTAAACTAAACTAGAACTCTAACTAAAACTCTAAGCTAAGACTCTAAGGTAAAACTCTAAACTCTAAACTAAAACTAAATTAAACTAGAATTCTAAATAAAACTCTAAGCTATGACTCTAAGCTAAAACTCTAAAGCTTCAACTATAACTAAACTAAACTTCAACTCTTAGTAAAACTCTAAGCGAAGACTCTAAGGTAGAACTCTAAACTAAAACTAAACTAAACTAGAACTTCAACAAAAACTCTAAACTAAGACTCTAAGATAAGACTCTTGGTTAAAACTCTAAGCTCTTAACTAAAACTTAACTAAACTACAACTTTAACTAAAACTCTAACTAAAACTCTAAGACTCTAAACTAAAACTCTAAGCTAAAACTCTAAACTAAACTAGGACTCTAACAAAAAAATCTAAGCAATGACTCTAAGCTAAAACTCTAAACTCTTAACTATAACTAAACTAAACTTCAACTCTAACTAAAACTCTAAGCTAAGACTTAAAGCTAAAACTCCAAACTCTTAACTATAGATAAACTAAACTTCAACTCTAACTAAATTCGAAGCTAAGACTCTAAGGTAAAACTCTAAACTCTTAACTATAACTAAACTAAACTAGAACTCTAACAAAAACTCTAAGCTATGCCTCTAAGCTAAAACTCTTAACTAAAACTTAACCAAACTACAACTTTAAGTAAAACTCTAAGCTATGACTCTAAGCTAAAACTCTAAACTCTTATCTATAACTAAACTAAACTAGAACTAAAACTCTAAGCTAAGACTCTAAGAGAAAACTCTAAACTCTCAACTAAAACTAAACTAATCTAGAACTCTAACATAAAACTCTATGCTAAGACTCTAAGGTAAAACTCTAGACTCTTAACTATAACTAAAGTAAACTAAACTTCAACTATAACTAAAACTCTAAGCTAAGACTTTAATGTAAAAATCAAAACTCTTAACTTAAACTAAACTAAACTAGAACTATAACTAAAACTCTAAGCTAAGACTCTAAGTTAAAACTCTAAACTCTTAGCTAAAAATAAACTAAAGTAGAACTCTAACAAAAACTCTAAGCTAAGACTCCAAGATAAAACTCTAAACTCTTAACTAAAACTGTACTAAACTAAAACTCTAACTAAAACTCTAAGCTAAGACTCTAAGGTAAAACTCTAAACTCTTAACTAAAACTAAATTAAACTAGAATTATAAATAAAACTCTAAGCTATGAGTCTAAGCTAAAACTCTAAACCTTTAACTATAACTAAACTAAAATTCAACACAGTAAAACTCTAAGCTATGACTCTAAGGTAGAACTCTAAACTAAAACTAAACTAAACTAGAACCTCAACAAAAACTCTAAACTAAGGCTCTAAGCTAAGACTCTAGGCTAAAGCTATAAACTCTTAAATAAAAGTTAACTAAACTACAACTTTAACTAAAACTCTAACTAAAACTCTAAGACTTTAAACTAAATCTCTAAACTCAAAACTAAAACTCTTAACTAAAATAGAACTCTAACAAAAAAAACTCTAAGCTATGACTCTAAGCTAAAGCTCTAAACTCTTAACTATAACTAAACTAAACTTCAACTCTTACTAAAACTCTAAGCTAAGACTCAAAGCTAAAACTCCAAACTATTAACTATAGATAAAATAAACTTCAACTCTAACTAAACTCTAAGCTAAGACTCTAAGCTAAAACTCTAAACTCTTAACTAAAACTAAACTAAACTAAAACTCTAACAAAAACTCTAAGCTAAGACTCTAAGCTAAAAACTCTAAATTCTTAACTATAACTAAACTAAACTTCAACTTTAACAAAACTCTAAGCTAAGACTCTATGGTAAAACTCTAAACTCTTAACTAAAACTAAACTAAACTAGAACTCTAACAAAAACTCTAAGCTAAGACTCTAAGCTAAAACTCTAAACTCTTAACTAAAACTAACCTAAACTATAACTTCTACAAAAAATTCTAAGCTAAGACTCTAAGCTAAAACACTAAACTCTTAACTAAAACTAAACTAAACTAGAAGTCTAACAAAAAACTCTAAGCTGAGACTCTAAGCTAAAAAACTCTATACTCTTAACTAAAACTAAACTAAACTAAAACTCTAATTAAAACTCTAAGTCTAATTTAAAACTCTAAACTATTAACTATAACTAAAACTCTAAGACTCTAAACTAAAACTCTAAACTCTAAACTTAAAAACGCTAAACTAAAGCTAAAAAACTCTAAATTCTTAACTATAACTAAACTAAACTTCAACTCTAACAAAAACTCTAATCTAAGACTCTATGGTAAAACTCTTATTTATTACTAAACAAAACTTCAACTCTAACAAAAACTCTAAGCTAAGACTCTATGGTAAAACTTTTAACTATTACTAAACTAAACTTCAAATCTAGCAAAAACTCTAAGCTAAGACTCTAAGCTAAAACTCCAAACTCGTAACTAAAACTAAACTAAACTAGAACTCTAACCAAAACTCTAAGCTAAGACTCTAAGCTAAAAAAACTCTAAACTCAAAACTAAAACTAAACTAAACTAAAACTCTAATTAAAGCTCTAATCTAAGACTCTAAGCTAAAACTCTAAACTCTTAGCTAAAACTAAACTAAACTAGAACTCTAACTAAACTCTGTGCTGAGACTCTAAGGTAAAACTCAAAACTCTTAACTAAAACTAAACTAAACTAGAACTCTAACAAAAACTCTAAGCTAAGACTTTAAGCTAAAAACTCTAAACTCTTAACTAAACTAAACTAGAACTCTCACAAAAACTCTAAGATAAAACTCTAAACCCTTAACTAAAACTTAACAAAACTATAACTCTAAAAAAAACTCTAAGCTAAGACTCTAAGATAAAACTTAAAAACTCTTAACTAAAACTAAACTAAACTAAAACTCTAAGCTAAGTCTCTAAGGTAAAACTCAAAATTCTTAACTATAACTAAGTCAAACTAGAACTTTAACAAAAACTCTAGGCTAAGTCTCTAAGCTAAAACTCGAAACTCTTAACTATAACTACACTAAACTTCAACTCTAACAAAAACTCTAAGCTAAGACTCTAAGCTAAAAACTCTAAGCTCTTAACTATAACTAAACTAAACTACAACTCTAACAAAAACTCTATGCTAAAACACTAAGCTCTTAACTAAAACTAAACTAAACTAGAACTCTAACTAAAACTCTAAGCTAAGACTCTAATGTAAAACACCAAACTCTTGGCTAAAACACTAAACTAAACTAGAACTCTAACAAAAACTCTAAGCTATGACTCTAAGTTAAAACTCTAAACTATTAACTATAACTTAACTAAACTATAACTTTAACTAAAAGTCTAAGCTATGACTCTAAGCTAAAACTCTAAATTATTAACTATAACTAAACTAAACTTCAACTAAAACGAAACTTGAACTCTAACAAAAACTCTAAGCTAAGACTCTAAGCTATAACTCTAAACTCATAACTATTACTAAACTAGACTTCAACTCTAACTAAAACTCAAAGCTAAGACTTTAGGCTAAAACTCTAAACTCTTAACTAAAACTAAACTAAACTAGAACTCTAACAAAAACTCTATGCTAAGACTGTAGGCTAAAACATCAAACTCTTAACTAAAACTAAGCTAAACTAGAACTTCAACAAAAACTCTAAGCTAACACTTTAAGCTAAAAAATAAACTCTTAACTGTAACTAAACTAAACTAGAACTCTAGCAAAACTCTAAGCAAAGACTCTAAGCTAAAACTCTAAACTTTTAACTAAAACTAAAGTAAACTTCAACTCTAACTAAAACTCTAATCTAAGACTCTAAGGTAAAACTCCAAACTCTTGGCTAAAACACTAAACTAAACTAGAACTCTAACAAAAACTCTAAGCTATGACTCTAAGTTAAAACTCTAAACTCTTAACTATAACTTAACTAAACTATAACTTTAACTAAAAGTCTAAGCTCTGACTCTAAGCTAAAACTCTAAATTATTAACTATAACTAAACTAAACTTCAACTAAAACGAAACTAGAACTCTAACAAAAACTCTAAGCTAAGACTCTAAGCTAAAACTCTAAACTCTTAACTATTACTAAACTAAACTTCAACTCTAACTAAAACTCCAAGCTAAGACTCTAAGCTAAAACTCTAAAGTCTTAACTAAAACTAAACTAAACTAGAATTCTAACAGGAACTCTATGCTGAGACTCTAGGCTAAAACATCAAACTCTTAACTAAAACTAAGCTAAACTAAAACTTCAACAAAAACTCTCAGCTAAGACTTTAAGCTAAAAACTAAACTCTTAACTGTTACTAAAGTAAACTTCAACTCTAACAAAACTCTAAGCTAGAACTCTAAGGTAAAACTCTTAACTCTTAACTAAAACTAAAGTAAACTTCAACTTTAACAAAAACTCTAAGCTAAGACTCTAAGCTAAAACTCTAAATTCTTAACTAAAACTAAACTAAACTTCAACTCTAACTATAACTCTTAGCTAAGACTCTAAGCTAAAACTATTAACTAAAACTAAACTAAACTAGAACTCTAACAAAAACTCTAAGCTAAGACTCTAAGCTAAAAACTCTAAACTATTAAGTAAAACTAAACTAAACTAGAACTCTAACAAAAACTCTAAGCTAAGACTCTAAGCTAAAACTCTAAACTCTTAACTAAAACTAAACTAAACTTCAACTCTAAATAAAACTAAGCTAAGACTCTAGGCTAAAACTCTATGCCAATGGGTTAAAGAAAAAACTGGAAAAATGTTGGATAATTTCTAAGTCTAAAAAATAAAGTCCAAAAAAACTTAAAAAAGTGGGGGGGCTCTTTGGAGGCTCGGGGGGGGGGCTTTGGTAGCTCGGGGGCTTTAGGGGCCCGGGGGCCCTTGGGGGTCGGGTGGTCCTTTGGGAGCCCGGGAGAGCTTTGGGGGCCAGGGGCTTCCTGCGGGGTTGGGGTAAGGGGGATCGGAGCCCTTTGGGTACTTCAACTTGTAAAATGGGTTTAGGAATGACATTAAGAAAGGAACTTGTTCTGAAAAGATATAATAAAGCCTTTTGAAATGTGGAGACCCTTCTGTGTCTCAAGTGCACAAAAAAAATAAAAAAAAAGGTGAGGGGGCTCTTTGGGGGCCCGGGGGGCCTTTTGGGGTCCAGGAGGCCCTTGGGGGGCCGGGTGGTCCTTTGGGAGCCCGGGGGACCTTTGGGGGCCGGGGGCTTCCTTCGGGGTTGGGGTAGGGGGGTCGGGGGCCTTTGGGGTTTGGGTAGGGGGGTTGTTGGGGTAGGGGACCTCACAACACTGTTCAAATGGAACTTGTGTGTTATAACGACCACAGAGTTTCACCCTCAAATCCTCTTCTAAATCATCTTCAAAAATCATCTTCTAAAATGTCTCTAACTGTTTCGCTTAAATCATCTCTTAAAATGTCTCAAAACAGTTTCACCCAAATAATCCCGAAACGTAATTTCTGCGTGTTCCTTTTGTTTTGGCATCCCTGCGCTGTCACATTTGAAATTCCTAGGAAACCCTTTCCCGCGTTAATCTCTTCATCTCTAAGAGGTTTGTAGCTACACTATTAAGGTTTCGTTAGAATATCAATTTATCTCTCCGACTTAAAGATCAGAGAAGCCTTATTTAAAAATAGAATTTCTATCTCTTTAGACTCCCACATAATTCCAAGATAACAAGTGATGTCATTTCTAATTCCTGACACTAAAGATCAACGAAGCCTTATTTAAAATAGAATATTAATTTATCTCTCTGACCTAAAGAGCGTTTATCCCTCAGACCTAAGATCAAAGAAGCCATATTTGTTTCTTTATTCCCATTTTCGTAAATCAGTAATTCCCCTCGATTATGCAAATCAAGTTCTCAGAAATTCTCTCCCCTTTCGTGAATCAATAATTCCCCTCGATTATTTAAATCAATTTCATCGAAAACCATGAAAATACATCAAAGTGAGAAAAATCCTGTTTTTTCATTCTCAGTGACAAAAACCATAAAGTATGTACTGCCTGCGTTACACTAAATTTTAGATGGCAGCAGGGGTGAGCAATGGGACCTCCTGATAGGGTTCTACTACCGTTTAGTTAAAAAAGTTCAAAGATAAAGAAAAATTCCTTTACGGATGGCCATTTCATTAAAAATAGTTCAAACGTCAGATAAAAAAAACTCCTGTGTCGACGCAACCCCCCAGGACCCGGGGCAGGTGCTATAAGTAGTCTTCTGGGGCATAAATGATTTTTATGGAGTGAATTCTCCTATTAACTTCAGAGATTGCTCATTAGACTGGAAATTGAAAGTTCTAGTTCACTTTTAAAGAGTCAAAAGATATCGGAGGGCAACTAGATCCTCCCCCTCCATGCCCTTTTTTCCTCAAACCAATCCAATAAGAACTTTGAGATAACCATTTTTTATAATTTAAAGATCATATAATGAAAACTCCGGGGTCACACAACCCCCAGGGACCAGAGGCAGCCATTGTAAGTAATATTCTGGGGGCATATATAGTTCTTATGGAAGGGATGCTCGTATAAACTTCGGAGGAGGTTCATATGATCGAAAATTGAAAGTTCTTGTTAACTTTTTAAGATTCAAAAGAGATCGGAGGGCAAACCCCCCCCCCTTCTCCATGCCCTATTTTCCTCAAACCTATCCGACAAGAACTTTGAGAAGGTCATTTTTTCAAAATTATTCACGGATCATATAACAAAAACTCCGGGGTCAAAACAATCCTTCAGGGCCCGGGGTAAATGTTTTAAGTTATGCCTGGGGGCTTTTATAGCTGTTATGGAAGGAATGCTCGCATAAACTTCAGAGAGGGCTCATTTGATTGGAAATTGAAATTTCTAGTTCAGTTTTTAAGAGTCCAATGCGATCAGAGGGCAACTATCTCCCCCACGCCCCTTTTCCTCCAAATGAATCCGATTAAAATTTGAGATAGCCATTTTGTTAAAAATAGTTCAAAGATCAGATAAAAACTCCGGCGTCGATACAATCACCCAGGGCTCGGGGGCAGGCGTTGCAAGTTATGCCTGTGGGCATTTATAGCTGTTATAGAAGGGATGCTCGTATAAACTTCAGAGAGGGCTCATTTGATTGGAAATCGAAAGTTCTAGTTCAGTGTTTAAGAGTCAAAAGAGATCGAAGGTTAACTATCCCCCACGCCCCTTTTCTCCCAAATGAATCCGATAAAAAATTGCGATAGCCATTTTAGTAGAAAAGTTCAAAGGTCAGATAAAAAAGACTCCAGTGTCAACACAACTACCAGGGCCCGTGGGCAGGCGTTGCAAGTTACGCCATGGGGTATATATAGTTCTTACGGAAGGGATGCTCGTATAAACTTCAGAAAGGGCTGATTTGAATGGAAATTGAAAATTCAAGCTCAATTTTTGAGAGTCAAAAGACATCGGAGGGCCCCTAGCTGTCCCCACGCCCTTTTTTCCCGAAATCCATTTGATAAAAATTTTGAGATAGCCATTTTTTTTAAATAGTTCAAAGGTCAGATAAAAAAATTTCGGTGTCGACACAACCCCCCAGGGCCCGGCGAAAAGGCATTGTAAGCTATGTTCTGGGGTCGTATATGGCTTTTATGAAAGGAATTCTCGAATAAACTTCAGAGAGGACTCATTTGAATAGAAATGAAAAGTTCTTCTCAGAGTAAAAAAATATCGGAGGGCAACTAGCCCCTCCCGCCCTCCACGCCTTTGGGTTTATCGGATGGATAAACCCATCCGATAGAAATTTGAGGTGACTATTTTGTTAAAAAATAGTTCAAACATCAGATATTAAGACCCCGGGGACGACACAACCCCTCAGGGCCCAGAGACAGGCGTTATAAGTTATACTCTGGGGGTATACACGGTTCTTATAGAAGGGATGCTTGTATAAACTTCAGAGAGGGCTCATTTGATTGAAAATAGAAAGTTCTAGTTGAATTTTAAAGAGTCAAAAGAGATCGAAGGGCAATTGGCCCTCGCCCTCCCCCCGCCCTTTTTACCCCAAACCCATCTGATAGAATTTTGAGATAGCCATTTTGTTAAAAATGGTTCAAACATCAGGTAATAAAAACTCCGAGGTTGACACAAACCCATTTCTTCAGTTTGATATTGTTGCTTTCATACCAGTTTTGATACTTTGATGAACGTTTGATTTTTTTTTTAAATTTGATTTTGAAATAAGGATTTTTTTAAAACTTGAAACTTTTTGCAATCAAAAACGAACAAAAATTAGTTAAAAATCTTTCCGAAAAATAGGTTTTTCAAAGAAAAGTAAAGGCCATTTTAAACTTAAGCTCAGCAGATATAAATACTTGTTAAAATCTAAACTCAAAACGACAAAAAATTACTATTAAAGAATAAAGGAAATCCAAAACGAACAGAAATTAAAAAAAACAATCATAGTAAAAAAAATACAACAAGTAATAATATAAACAAATAAATAGATCTTAAAGCGAGTAATGTTTAGATCAAATATGAAAATCAAGCTTAAAACGAAAAAAAAAAATTTTCTATTGAAGTGTAAATGAAACTTAAAACGAACAAAAATTAAATAAACGATCAATGCAAACAAGCATACATTAGATATCAATGTAAATGAATTAATAAATATTAAAACGAGTGAAACTTAAATTGAATATGCAAATCAAGATTGAAACGAACAAAAATCCCTACAACCAAGAGTTGTGTATCGCCTCCTTCTCTCACTGTAAAAGTTTAAAATCTACTGCGTCATTGGCACTTTACTGAAAATTATGTGCGTCTTCAACAGATTGGAAAGTATAAACAACATGAGAGAGAGAGATAAGAGAGATAAGATTTATTCCAAAAATGAACTATCACTAGCCTTTGAAGGCCGAATTCGCATTCTGAGTCAAATAACATAAAATAACACACACAAAAAAAACAAAAAACAAAACAAATCAAGTAAAATAAAAAGATCAAAATTCTGAGGTCAGGTAAAAAATAAAAATATGAAGTAAAAAATAAGTTCGAACATGAAATTAAAATAACAATTTATGAAACACTTGCTACACTGGCAATACAAGAAATTGGTTAGGTACAAATTAGAAACTATTAATTGTGCCAGTTATAGCTAAAGATAAAATAAAGATAAGAAAGTAAAAAAAAGAAACTATTGGGACATTTTATTCAAAAGAATAAAAACATTTTTTTTACATTTTATTCAACATCAAATTTAATCTTTGAAATATAATTATATTAATTGTTGAAAGATCCATCAGTTCAAGAATTTATTTGACTGTAATTTAATTTTTATTTTCAATGCTGTAAGAACTAGAAAAGAAAATATTTGCAATATAATTCGTCTTCAGTGAAGCACCGATGACGCAGTAGGCTTTTGGTTATTACAGTTAAGGAAGGGGGCAGTATCCCTACTCTTGTCTGTAGTGAAACTATATTCGTCTCGAACGACTTTAGAAAGAACTAATAAATTAAACTAAATATTTGATTATAATGCTATTAATTGCTGAAAGCTCATCAGTTCAAATTTGACTATAATTTTAATGTCAATTTTCAATATTAAGTACAAAAGAAAATATTTGTAATAAAACTGGTTTTCAGTAGAGCACCAATGATGTAGTAGGTTTTAGACTTTTACAGTAACAGAAAGATGCGATACCCGAACTATTTTTTGGGTATCTAAATATCATATAATCTAAATATAATAGTTTAAATGTCACATAACAAGGCTTTTGGAGTTTAAATAAACCCCAGAAACAAGGAACAAAGGTTGTAAGCTATGCCCAGGGGGTATTTAAGGTTTTTATAGAAGGGATGGTGGTTTAACTTAAGAAGAGGCCCAATCTTTATCCCTGAAAAAGACTATGTCAATATAAAACGAACAGAAATTGATTTAAAAAAACTTTTTCCGCAAAATAAGCTTGTCAAAAAAAGGAAAGAACTCCATTAAACCAAAAATTAACAAAAATAGAATACAATAATCTACCAAGAATACAACTATCCCAAATCAGTATCAATAAACAAATGAAACCCCAAAACAAACAGAAATTATAATAAATAATAGAGTAAAACTAAAAACAAGCTGAAATTAATATGAGTAGTGTTCTAAATCCAATGTTTTCTAAAAGCCAGAACATAATTTGTACTTTACTGAAAATAATTTCTTTTAAATGTTTTCACTTTTATAAATTTAAGAAATAAAAAATTAATTAATATTTTAAGTAAAAAATATCAGCATATGTATATTATCTGACAATACACATTTTTTTTTTCAGTAGCTTCATTTGAAATTTTTTCAGTAAAGTACAAATTATACTCTGGCTTTTAGAAAGCATGGGGCTTAGAACCCTGCTCATATTAATTTCTGCTCGTTTTGAGTTTAACTCTGTTATTTATTTTAATTTGTTTTGGTTTTGGGTTTCATCTAATTTTTGATACTGATTTGTGGTAGTTGTATTCTTGGTAGACTATTTTATTCTATTTTTGTTAATTTTTGGTTTAATGGAGTTCTTTACCTTGGAAAAAGTTTTTTTAATTGATTGTCAAAGCAATGACTATATTATGAGGTGGTATCACATTTATTATCACATAGGAAACAATGAATCAAAACAAACTATGGATATAAAGAACTAACCATTTTTCATATCAATGACAAATTCAGATAAGCCGTTCATTAGCCAGCCATGAGCAATGACTTTTGTCTGTCTGCCATTGTTAAAGTTCGATCCAGTTTCACCAGGAAGAATGGTTTCGTATGAACTTGGATTATCCCTAAGTTAAAAAGACATAATTGATCCTAATCTAAGACCAGCTAGATAATTTACAGTATCTCGGAGGTTATAATCAGCATAAGGATACTGAAGCTTCGGGAACGATTGTGGTAAAGTAGGGCTTCGGAACGTAAGCACTAAAAATGATGTACTAGGCAATTGGAAGAAGAATTTTCCAAAGGTGGTTTTAATTTCTCGTTTGACTAACCGAATATTAAACAATAAGCAGTTCAAACAGCATGTTCCATTCCCATTTCTAGATTTACAATGAAAGAGTGGTTAAATTGACAAGGCTACGTCTTACGGAAAAAAGATAAAAGATAGTCGGAGATTATGCTTTTTGTTTGTCCATCTGGCGCTGAATAAAAACGGTTCCTCCCCATAAGGGATTCGAAGTTTGTTCTTTCAACAAGCTTCCTACATAATGTTTATTCAGCGATAAGATGACGGATAATAGAATGCCAAACATAGAGGTTTTGGTCGTCAAAACATTTATGCCATCTAGGTCAAACAAATCACAAGTCTTTTTTGAATTAATTAAAAAATACTTTCCGACAGATAAGGTTTTTAGAGAAAAGTAAAGGCCATGTCAAACTTAATATCAGAAGAAATAGAAACGTGCAATAGCTCGAACTCAAAACGACCAGAAATTACTAGTAAAGAATAAATGAAGACCCCAAACGAACAGAAATTAAATAAACAATCATAGCTAAAAAACATACAACAGGTACTAATATAAATGAATAAATAAATCTTAAAACAAGTTAAGTTTAAGTTAAGTTTGGGTTTTGCCTCCTTCTATCACTGTAAAACTCTAAAAAACCTACTGCGTCATTGGCACTTTACTGAATACTATATGTGTCTTGAAGAGTCTTGAAAAGTAAAAATAAAATCAAACTGAATGTTAGATTTATAATGCTATTAATTATTGAAAGGTCATCAGTTCAATATTTTATTTCTTTGTAATTTTATTTTCATTTTCAATGCTGCAATAACTGGAAAAGAAAATATTTGTAACATAATTTGTTTTCAGTGAAGCACCAATCAGCTCATCAGTTCAAAATTTAATTTTGATGTAACTTTTGTGCTTAATTTCAATGTTGTAATAAGTACAAAAGAAAATATTTGTAATATAATTTGTTCTCAGTAAAACCTTTACTCAGTAAAGGTTTTAGACTTTTGCAGTAGGGTTTAGACTTTTACTAGCAATGTGTCATTGTCCGATGTTCTTCGCATATTGGCAGCCTTGTTGAAATTTTCAATTTTCAAAAAAAAGTTTCAAACAGTTCGTAGTAACGAACTGTAAGTAAGGAGCGACCCGGCTCAATGGTAAACAAAACTGTAGAAAACGGAATTTTGATGCCAATAGATACATCAAAAGAATCAGATTTTAATACTGATTTCAAATATATAAGTTTCATTATTCTACCTATCAAAAGTTAATTCTACCCATCAAAAGTTACGTGCCTGAGAATATTTGGCTGATTTTAGAAAAAAGGGGAAAAGACCCCCTAAAAGCAATAGCAACATAATGAAAATCACACCATCATATTCAGCGTATCAGAGAACCCTACTGCGGAGGTTTCAAGCTCCTATCTAAAAAATGTTGAATTTTCCATTTTTTGCCAAAAGAAAGATCACGGATGCGTGTTTATTTGTTGTTGTTTTTTTCGCCACGGGTGATCGTATCGACCCAGTGGTCCTAGAATATCATGGGAGGGCTCATTCGAACGGAAATTAAAAGTTCTAGTGCCCTTTTTAAGTGAAAAAAACGGAGGGCAACTAGGCCCCCTCCCACGCTCATTTTTTTCCTAAAGTCACCCAATCAAAGTTTTGAGATTGCCATTTTGTTCAGCATAGTCGAAAATCTAATAAATATGTCTTTGAGGATGGCTTTATCCCCTACAGTTCCCGGGGGACGGGCTGCAAGTTATGAACTTTGCCCATTACTTACATATTGTATTGGTTATTGGGAAGTATACAGACATTTTCAGAAAGGATTTTTTTCTGGTGGGCGGGGGGGCCGGAGGAGGGGGTTACTCGGGAGGATCTTTCCGTGGAGGATGTTTCTTTGGGGTAAGGGACATTTCTATGAAGGGGGCGCCGGATTTCCAAGCATTATTTAAAAAACGATCAGAAATTAAATAAAAAAAAAGTTTTTTCAACTGAAAGTAAGAAGCAACATTAGAACTTAAAACGAGCAGAAATTATTACGTATATGAGGAGGTTCTCCCCCAAGTCAATACCTCGCTCTTTACGCTAGTTTTATTTTAGTGCTTTCAAAAGATCTATCTATTCTAATTAAACGGCCTTTGTGATTCAAGGTTTTGTGAATTAAAATTTTTTTTAACTTTTAAAGTAAAGTGTGTGGTATTGACTAAGGGGAGAACCCCCCTCATATGCGTAATAATATATACGTAATAAAAAAAACAATAAAGAAAAAACAAGCGATACGGCTCAATAGTAATCGAAACTTTTAAAAACGGAATTCTGATGTCAATAAATGTATCAAAAGAATGGGCTTATAATGCTGATTCTAAATATATAAATTTTATTAAGTTTAGTATTACTCATCAAAGGCTACGAGCCTGAGAAAATTTACCTGATTTTTAAAGAGGGAGGAAACATCCCCTACAAGTGAAAGAATTTTAATGAAAATCACACCGTCAGATTCAGCGTATCAGAAAACCCTATTACATAGGTTTCAAGCTCATATATGCAAATAACTGCAACTTAGTATTTTTGCCAGAAGAAAAATATACGAGCATAGAAGTTCGTTACGTAAGTTAATTTGTAAATTACGTCAGAACCAAATTTAGAGACAGCCATTTAGCAAAAGAAAAGTAAAATTTTTATGTAAATTTTGTTTACTTATTCAATGACGATGAGCCAAAATAAAAGCTGCATTAACTAAAAAACGATCAGAAATTAAATAAAAAAACAAGTTTTTTAAACTGAGCGACATTAAAACTTAAAACGAACAGAAATTATTCCGTATATGAAAGGGGCTGTCCCCTCCTCAATGCCTCACTCTTTACGCTAAAGTTTTTTTTTTAAAAAAAAATAAAGTTGTGAGACAGAGTCAAACTTTAGCGTAAAGAGCGAGGCGTTGAGGAGGAGACAGCCCCTTTCATATACGGACTAATTTCTGTTCGTTTTAAGTTTTAATGTCGCTCCTTACTTTCAGTTTAAAAAACTCGTTTTTTTTATTTAATCTTTAACAAAACGTAACAAAATTATTTGATCCTCAACTATAAACTTAATTAGGACAGTTAAAACTAAACAAGAGACAGTAAAACTAAACAATTAACGAATTTGTTCTTTTTGCCCAAAAGAGCACGCCGTTTACATGGAAAAAACCTTTGACTTATTTCCTGGGAAGCAAGGAAGTGACATTCAATAAAATATTTGGTTAAATCCATTGAAGTCTAAAAGCAAACAGAAGAGAAATGAGTTAAATGCATTTATGAAAGTTATATCTGCTACTCTCAGAAAAGCTTTTAGTTCAGCGCTAGTAAAACGTCATGACTGCATGATCTTGGTGGCGGATCTCCTTATAAAGAAGAGTATTTATTTTCATTTCATGGTTTAATGTTGCTTTTTATTTCAATTTTGAAACTAGTTAAAAGAAAACATCAATCTCAGATCTAAAGTTTAAGCAATACGAACATGACCGTATCAAGAGGGTAGTTTGTTCTACCTCCCCCCCCCTAAATAAAATGTTTTCAAACTTGCAAAAAAGTAACAAAATACACATACAATGTTTTTGCATTTGTAGTTTAAATTTGTAGTTTAAATCCAGTAGTTTACATTTTCCGGGGATTAAGAGTTTTCTCTAGATTTTTTGTAGTTTTGACGTGTAATATTTTTTCGGGATTTGGATCGCGGAAGATTAAGAAGATTTCCCAAAAATCAGTAGAAGCGGAAACACTGATTACAAGCTTACCTTGTCCAGAGATAAAATGCAACATTGTTAGGGTCAAATTTGGGTCCTGAGTATGTACGTACAGCGTTTCCATCCACACCTCTCTGCAAATGTGAAAGAGGACTACCTGTCAATTCAAAGTAACGATGAGTTTCTTGCCGGGAATATATACTAACAGACAAGTGTTTATTGTTTGGTGTTACAAACTACGGCTTTTATCAATTAATACCAGTGGCAGCACATGAAGCAAAGATACTAGAATGATGGCGTACAATTTGTATCATTGTGAGGCTTCTTCATTTAATCTTCTGGAGCTGCAGACAAGGAGGGAAATATTTAAGACACTGGTACGGGAGCCCTACATCGTTACAAATCAGGTGATGCATAAGTTTAAGGACACCAGACTCCATACGCATAGCGTGGTAAGCATCCTCCTAGAAAGTCCGTTTAAAACCTTTTAATCTCAGACAGTAGAAAATATACCTTAATGCCAAGCTAGGGAAACTCTCGCCTAGTCTCACCGGAGCTCGGTGCTCATTTTCAAAACAAGAAGAAACAAAGAAGTACTAAATCTGACTTCAATTTCTTCCCAACATAGCAATCTGGTTCGAGAGTTGTGGTTGAGCAAAATTCCCTAATTTTTAGACCATGGAATTACCCGATTGTTCCAAAAGAAAAAAAAACGGAAAGATATGTTAAGAAAATAAATGTGCTGTCTCACAAAGAAGTACAAGCTAAAAAGCTTGACAGTGTACCTTCTTACACAACTTAAACCAAGAAAGTCAAGGAGACGGAAAGACTTACAGAAAGCAATGAAAGTGCTTTTACCGTGAAAGCATTGAAAGAAAGGGAATAATTAAATAGTTGTTGGACTTAGGACAAATTCGAAGAAGAAAAATGCAGCAAAGGCTATTAGGAATCACAATCCAGACGAATGACCCAGAAGTTTGGGACAAAAATTTGGAAGGTCTAAAAACTGTTTCAAAAAGAAATAAGGAGATCAAAGAAAATCTCATATAGGAATTTCTGTGACAGCATGAAGTCCGAAGAAGCTCGTATTCAAGCTACTAAATACAATAAAAAAGGACACTGGGGCAACCAATAGAGGGAACTTAGTGAAATTGGCTCTCTCACAATAAGTCGAGAAAAAAATCTTCACCCGTATGATTGAGGCACATATAAATGATACAGTAGATAATACCAGATGGCAATGATACCAGTTCAAATTTTTAGGCCCAAGAAAGCAGAGGGTTGACTGGGTCAAAGAAGCAACATGTAATTTTTGACCATTTACGGCTCTATGTGCTGATGGGATCCATTCAATCGGGCTTCAAATTGGATGGGAGAAGATACAAACCTATCACATTGGAATTACTGCTAGGAGCCCCACTTTAAGCTACATCCAAGGTAAAGCTGGAAGCAAGGAGTATTCTAATACCCAAGCCTGGGAAAGAAGATTATTCATATCCAAGCTTGTACACGTTAGTCAGACTACCATCCTTTTAACTGAAAGTTTGAACGGTAATTATATTGGTACCTCATGAGCAACTCTGAGACCAAAAGTCTTATATCCAAAAACCAAATGGGCTTTAGAAGCTGAGGCTCTACAGAAACAGCTATGCACTACCTTGTATGTTGTACAGAGCAAGCAATGAGAATGAACGAATATACTTTTGACATTTTTCTAGACATAAGAGGGCCGCTTAAGAACGCTACTTTTTAATATTTAGAAATATTAATTTAAAAAAAAAAAAAAAAAAAAAAAAATACACAAAAACATCATTCCCTCGTGCTCTGAAACTGCTTTTGGGTATCTAAAGGGCAGAGAGCTGAAGTGAGTAAATAGTAATAAAAATTCAAAAGCAAATTTAGAAAGATTTTCTTCAAAGAAGAGCATGTTCTCCGTATATTCTGATCTATAGTATCAATAATTTATTCATATTTAACAAACAACCGGCCTGACTGTAGTTCCTAAAGAGCACCTTCTCGATCACCTAAGACATGATTTTAGTGACAACTGATGCTTAACATTGCACATTAGTTTTTCAAAACATTGACGAAAAATTAAAAATAAAATATATTTTAAGTCAAGATGACAGGAAACTAATAATGAAAATAAACTGAATGTTCAATATGTAATAACATTAATTCTTGAAAACCCAGCAATTCAAGAGTTTATTTAATATTTGTTCCTTTATTTTTCGTTTTTATAATTGAATACAAAAATGTTTAAAATATTCTGTTTTCAGTTTGTGCAAATGACTTAGTACTCTATAGAAGACTTGAGACAAGGAGAGGCTCGTGGGTAGAACCCCTCCCCCCATATTGGCTATTTACATGCATCGGAAAATCTTATAATGACAGCTGAAAGTGCTGTAATTATTATTCATACATATACTGAATTTGGGGTGGTCTAAAGGTTCGTCGTAAAATTCAGTATCTAACTTGAGATCTTTATGGTTATTTTTCGGTTTCTTCAACAATTTTGTTTTATAAATGGTCTTGTAGGTTATGTCAATATAAAATGCTTGTTTATCCTAAATTCCATTAAATATTCCCCATGAACCAGACAAACAGGCAAAAATGTGTTTTTTTTTACAATAAGCTATTTTAGTAAACGTTAACTTCCTCCAGAAATTGATATTACAGTTTACTAACTCCGGGTGCCAAATATTTCCTACACTTCTTATTTGTGTAACCATTCGGTTTCACAATATTTTATCAGTGCGCCTGTGCAATGGGAAAATCTTAGAAAGTGTATCAAGCGTCAAAAGATTGCGATCAATGATCCCAATTGTTTTTGTTTTTTTAGTTTAGCTCTTAGCCAAATGGCCTTTGGGACATTTTTCCTGCGCTTCTTCTCGGCTAGAGCAAAAAGAGACACGTTGTAGCAAACAAAATGTTCTTTATGACGTACTATCATGTTATATAAATTAGTATGCATACTATCGGGGGAATGTTAACAAGGGTACTAGCCCTTCCAGTTTCGAATCGAATGAGCCCTTTTTGAAGTTTCTACGATAGTAATTTCTATGAAACCTTATATGCCCCAAGGCATAACTTATAACCCTTATCCTGATGGTTGTGGGGGGATTGTCATCCTCAAAGAACTAATTTCCAAAACTTTAAACAACGTTGAACAAAATGGCTATCTCAAAATTTTGATTGGATGTGTTTGGGGAAATGGTGCGCGGGAGAGGGCAGTTTGTTGCCCTTCAATCACTTTCGACTATTAAAAAGGCACTAGCCCTTTCAACTTCCAATCGAATTAGCCCCTTTTGAAGTTTCTACAAAAGCCCTTTCTATAAACAAAAAACCTTATATGCCCCAAGGGCACAAGTTACAACCCTTGCCCTAAGGGCTTTGGGGGACTGTCATCCGCAAAGACCTAATTTCCAGAATTTTCAACTACGTTGAAGAAAATTGCTATCACAAAATTTTGATTGGATATGTTTGGGGAAATGGTGGGCGTGAGAGGGGGGTTAGTTGCCCTCCAGTCACTTTCTACTTTTAAAATGGGCACTAGCCCTTTCAATTTCCAGTCGAATGAGTCTTTTTTAAAGTTTCTACGACAACTCTTTCTATAAGAACCTTATATACCCCCAGGGCATAACTTACATACCTGAGGGCTGTGGAGGGGGGGAGTATCATCCTCAAATATCTAGTGTCCAGAACTTCCAACTACGTTGAACACATTGGTTGTCTCAAAATTTTGATTGGATGTGTTTGGGGAAATCGTGGGCGTGAGAGGGGGGTTAGCTGCCCTCATATCACTTTCGAATTTTAAAAAGGGCACTAGCCCTTTCAATTTCCAATTGAATGAGCACTTTTAGCAGTTTTTACGACAACACTTTATATAAAAACCTTATCTGCCCCAAGGGCATAACTTACAACCCTTGCCCTTAGGGCTGTGGGGGGTTGTCACCCTCAAAGACCTAATTTCCAGGACTTTAAACAACGTTGAACAAAATTGCTATCTCAAACTTTCCAGAATTTTCAACTACGTTGAAAAAAATTGCTATCACAAAATTTTGATTGGATGTGTTTGGGAAAATGGTGGGCGTGAGAGGGGGGTTAGTTGCCCTTCATTCACTTTTGATTATTAAAAAGGGCACTAGCCCATACAATTTCCAATTGAATGAGCCTTTTCTGAAGTTTCTACAACAACATTTACTATAAAAAGCTTATACGCCCCCACGGCATAACTTACAACCCTTGCCCTGGGGGCTGGGGGGGTTGTCATCCTCAAAGACGTAATTTCCAGAACCTTCAATTCCGTTGACAAAAATGTCCATCTCAAATCTTTGATTGCATGTGTTTGGGGAAATGGTGGACGTGAGAGGGGGGTTAGTTGCCCTCCAGTCACTTTCGACTATTAAAAAGGGCACTGGCCCTTTGAATTTCCAATTGAATAAGCCTTTTTTGAAGTTTCTATGACAACACTATCTGTAAAAAATCTTATATGCCCCCAGCGCATAACTTACAACCTTTGCCATGAGGGATGTGGGGGGTTTGTTATCCTCAGATACATAATTTCCAGAACTTTCAGCTACGTTGAACAAAATGGCTATCTCAAATTTTGATTGGATGTGTTTGCGGAAATGGTGGGCGTGAGAGGGGGATTAGTTGCTCTCCATTCACTTTCGACTATCAAAAACAGCACTAGTCCTTTCAATTTCCAATCAAATAAGCCCTTTTTGAAGTTACTACAACAACACTTTCTATAAAAACGTTATATGCCCCCAGGGCATAATTTATAACCCTTGCCCTGAGGGCTGTGAGGGGGTTATTATCTTCAAAGACCTAATTTTCAGAACTTTCAACTACGTTGAACAAACTGGATATCTAAAAATTTTGCTTGCATGTTGTTGGGGAAATGGTGGGCAAGAGAGGGGGGTTAGTTGCCCTCCAATCACTTTCAACTATTAAAAACAACACTGGCCATTTCAATTTCCAATCGAATGAGCCCTTTTTGAAGTTTCTACGACAACACTTTCTATAAACACCTTATATGCCCACAGGGCAAAACTTACAACCCTTGCCCTGAGGGCTCTGGGGGGAGGGTTCTCCTCAAAGACATAATTCACAGACCTTTAAACTATGTTGAACAAAATGGCTATCTCAAAATTTTGATTGGATGTGCTTGGAAAAATGGTGGGCGTGAAAGGGGTGTTAGTTGCCTTCCAATCACTTTCGGCTATTAAAAAGGGCACAAGCCTTCCCAATTTCAAATAGAATGAGCCGGTTTTGAAGTTTGTACGACAACTCTTTCGATTCAAAGTGCCCTTGTCTAAAAGGAACAAAAAAAAATATAATACATTGTGCCAACATCGTTTTAAAAATTGTATCATTGCTTGAAATTCACTGTTGTATAGAGAGAAATAATCAGAATTCCAGAGTTCATACAATGTCTTATTTTATCTTCATTTAAAGTAATACTAAAGAATGTTTCTTAGAATTTAAGATTGTATATTAATCGCTATTGGTATTATAGCTGGCGAAACCAAAATGCTACCTGATAAATCAATCCAATATTTCTGTATGCTTTGCGATTCTTAAAAAAAAATTAATTTTACGCTAATGTTTTTAAAATTATTTTAATTGTATACTGAAAGTAAATGATGTTACAACTGGTGTATGACTATGAAAAACTTTATAGATTAGTTTATTCTTGTCCGGCTACATACTCACTTTTGATTCCCAAATCATTATTCCTGTGTTTTACCTTTTCTGTTTTCAGTAAAGCGCTAGTTTTCTATAATCCTTGAAACATAGAGAAACACAATTAGTTAATTTATTTGTCCTAGCTTTATTGGTATATATTAGATAAGCTGTGAAGTAATTTTTTTGTCAGTTTTAAGTTTCAATTTCGCTCTTTACTTCCCTTAAAAAACTTTGTTTTTTGAATTAATCAGACACAAAAGAAGAAGTAAATCTAAGAGACTTGGAAATATATCACCATGGAGCTGAAGAAAAGCGAAAGACGCACAGGAAAGTATATAACATTTTTCAATATTAAGGAACGGTTTAGTTGCCGAACGATTTACATCCTGGATAAGCTTTATTGTAAGCGTTCGAAAGCAGTTAGAGAAAAGAAGGGAAAGTGGACATCCATATGACTGGACAGTAAGAAACTGAAGAATGAATAAAGCTGTGAAATAGGATTCATAGAATTGGTCCAGGAAAAATATGTTTGGGTTTTCTTAGAATACCGATGTTTCTGCCTTCCTTCATTTAATCCAATCAATATGGTGTTTAAAAGATAAGTTTTCATCTAGGAGGATACCTACGAAACGGGCATGGCCATCCTTTGTTCTACTAATAAAGCCTTTGGATATATGAATTTCAGATAGTTGAGGTTAAGCCTGATATATATGAGAAAAAAACTAAAAAACTAGTTTCAGAAACATTTAAGGCAAGAGAGTTAGCATCAAACCAAAATTGAAACTCTCTCGAAGAGGTCTACTACCTTTGAACGATCCTCATCCTCCGTTCTCCCAGAAGTAATAAGTGTGGTATCATCGGCAAAAGTAACAAGAGAATCTGAGGAATCTAAAGTATGGTTATGGGTACAGGAGGATCTTAGACGACATAGACGACAACAATAAAGAGAATTTTTATTTCAAACTGCAAAAAATAGGTCATTTACATGTATTAAGAACAATACTGGTCCTAGGAAATTGACCCGGGAGAGTTCCCCAGGTCAACGCTTATGGTGAGCGAAAAGCGGATCAATAGAAATTATTCTACCAGATATGGAAGACTTGAACCAAGAAAACACCCTACCCCTTACGCCAAAAGGAGAAAGTTTAAATAGGAGAACACTGTGGGTTAAAGAATCAAAGGCTTTAGAAATATCCAGAAACAAATTAGCAGGAATCAAAAGGGAGTCGAGGGCAGAGGAAAGATAATTCAGTAAAACTGCATAAGCATGCTCAGTTGAATGATTTGCTCGAAAACCAAATTGAAAATCGTTAAACAAAACTTTAGAAGTAAGAAAACTATTAATATGAGAAAGTATCACCTCAAATATTTTGCTAAATACAGACAATAAAGAAATTGGCCGATAATTGGCTGGATTATTTCGTGTCCCCCCTTATATAATACGATGACTCGAGCACGCTTGAGACTACTCGGGAAAATACTTCGCTGAAAGTAGAGATTAATAAGTTTCGTTAAGGGAGAAATAATAGAAAGAAGCATGAACTTAATTACCTTTTATTGTTTATTTGTTTTTTATTCCTAGGGGCGATCATATCAAACAAAACGCCCCGGAAAATTGGTAGAGAGCTCATTCAAACATAAATTAAAAGATCCTTTTTGAGTGACCATAAGGATTTTACCACGGGTTAGTGTTGTTTTCGGCCATTTTATGGAACCAAACTTCACCTTTTCCCCAAAGAAGACCATTTTGTAACTGATTTAAAATTCTGAACGGCTAATTAATTTAAAAGCGTTAAAAACTATATTTTATGCTTCTCAGCTGCAGAGGAAGTAATGCTGCAGGGTGAAGTGATTGGATTTAACTATGTTTGTTTACTTTATTTTTTATGGAATTATGTTTGGTGATGTTTAATAGCGTATCAGCTATCACGAAGGGCGAGTCATTGTGTGGGCAAGGGGACAGACGCCTAAAAGATCATATCTTAATATCCAGACTGCTATGTCTCCATGAGCTTTCAGATAAATATAGAGAGAGGTAGGGGGAGTAGGAATTTATCAAAATGTTTCTCTACGTAGCATAAAATATTATATTCCCATGCATTCCGGAAAAGAGGTTGAAAAGGCGAGGTGGGCCATCAAGATCCCCACCACTAACTTTTTTTTGGTGGGGGGGGAATTCTACTAGGAATTTTGTTTTCATCAATTTTAAATGGTAATAATTCTCTTTTTCTGTGTATATGAAACAATTTCAATATATTGAAGCATATGTATAACGTGTATATCGACATGCTTTTTACTTACCATTCATTACTATGAAGAATTTTTTTTCTCTTTTTTTACGCCATCCAAACCATATAGAAAAAAGTAGAAAGGGGTCATTCTGTCACAAATTAGACTCATATTGCCCCTATTATCTTTTCTTCGGTTTCTTCATAATTACTTTTTTGTCCCTGATTTCTAGGGAGCCATGCCACCAACCCCCCCCCCCCCTTCCCGTGGGCCCCCATGGCTGCTCTACCAACTTTAGACCTGTGGAGGCCCGACCCGAGGAACCAACTCTAGTATTACCGCCTGATGTACTCAATCCCCCTATCATAGGGGTTATTCCACTTCTATAATCGAATTTTGCGACAAAAACACATTTCACATACAACATTTTGAGAACTAAACTTGTTTAGAGGAACGGAGTGTTCATAACAGTATCTCCTAAACTAACATAGTTGTCTATTCTAAGTCTCCTACTAACCGTTATCGATACCGTTGTCAATAGTCTCTTGATGCAACTCATATTATATCATGGAACATCCCAATAACAGCCGAAAAAATGCTTAGGTTTGGAAACATATGCCGGAGGAAAATACAAGATATAAACTGTACTGAAAGAATACCAAACATAGGCTACAGATTAAAGCCTATACTAAGCACCCTATAATTAGCAACAAAATTTGGAAGAGACATTGGAAATACTGGGAAATACGACAAGAATGATGGAGGGCAGACTCGCTTGATGTGTGGTCCTATAAACTATTGGGCCTGCGCAGAAACGGAAGAGAGCGTACAATCTTCAGGCAGTCACATGAAAAGCCTCCCTTGAGAAGATTGAAAGAGGGGCTCTGATCACCTGGGTCAAAGAGACGCGGAGATTAGAAGTTGTTGCCTTATACGCCTAAAGGCGTGGGAGGACCCTAAGTCGATAAGCAATTAGTATCCTCCACCCAACATATGGTTGGACATAGAGATGAAGCGTACGCAGCTGTATTGGCCACTGGCAGCTTGGTGCTTAATAGAGTTAGGTGCTTGATAGAGTAGTAGTAGTAGTAATAACATATCTTACCAAGCACAAGGGTGGCAATGCCGAAAGCGATCCATGCTCTAATCATTGTCTGCCTATTATAGAATACATTTGATTACCTTTTGGATAACCAAAATGTTTATATACATGAATTTTTATCATGAACAAACAGATCTGAATGAAGAAAAAGCAAACCTACCGTATAAAAAGAGTATTAAGTCCAGTCTAATCTGTCAAAGCTGCGATAAGTAAATGCATTCGACATATATTATATTGTTTTTTTCACTCACAGATATGCTTGGATTATAAAATAGATAACCTGTTTGTTACTGTTACCATGTGTTAGTTTAATCAAAAACATAACACTTTCTCGAAAATAAAAAAAGTCTTGATGTAATAGAGTAAGGTTAAAAAAATGATGGAATTCTATTAATATTTAAAATGAAAAGGAATTAAACCCAGAAAAAAAGGGTTTTTATTCAGCCTAGCGTCCTTTTTCTCAACGTTAAGTATCGGTTGCACATTTTTCAACTGCATACTTTTACTCAGAGGTATTTAGAGTAGCGCATTGAGTTGTCAGTTCACAAAAAGTGATACGCAAATACTGTGACTATGATTTTTGTGAAGGCTCATAAATAGTTGAAAAAACAAGGTTTTTCAATTAAAAGTAAAGAGCGCAGCATAAAAATGAGCGCAGCATAATAAACGAACAAAAATTATTCCAGCTTTGAGCTGGGCAACCTCCTCCTAAATACCTCACCCTTTACGTCAAAGTTTAAAAAAGTTTCTTATCAGAGGCAACGCTAAAGCGTTTCTTATAGTAAAGGCTATATGGCTCAAATATTTTATCATCATTATTTTTACCAGAGGAACTTCATATGGAAGGAGTGGTCCTATAAACTTCGGAGGGGGCTCATTCTATTGGAAATCAGAAGTTCTAGTTCACCTTTTAAGATTAAAAAAAATCGGAGGGCTACTAGCCCCCCTCCCACACTTTTTCACCAAACTCATCCTATAAAAATTTTAGGACAACCATTTTGTTGAAAATCGTTCAAACATCAAATAAAAAAAAATCCGGGGTATCTTCAAGCCCCTAGAGCCAGGTAGCAAGTGCTTTAGGTTATGCCCCGGGTGACATAACGTAAGGGGTGGTTGTATAAACCTCAAACGTGGCTCATTTGATTGAAAATTCTAGTTACTTTTTTACGAGTCAAAAAGGATCGCAGGGCATCTTCTTATATACCCCAGGGGCATATAAGGTTCTTATGGAAGAGGTGTTTGTATAAACCTTGGAGGGGATTCATTTGATTATAAATCGGAATTTCTTGTGTCCTTTTTAAGAGTCAAAAGCAATTAGAGGGACAACTACCCTCCACCCCCGAAGGCTGTTTTTCCCCGAATGCATCCGATCATAATTTTGAGATAGCTATTTTGTTCAAAATAGTTTAAAGATAAAATAACGAAAACTCCATGGTTGACAGACCCCCCTAGAGCCCGGGGCAAGTGTTGTAAGTTATGCACCGGGTCATATAAGGTTTTTATGTAAGGGGTGGTCGTATAAACTTCAGAAGTGGCTCGCTTGATTGGAAAATGAAAATTCTAGTTACTTTTTTTTAAGAGATAAAATTAAAAGGAGGGCATGTGATCCAACCCCACCCCCCCCCCCCCTGCCCCCTCACACGCACCCTCTTTTCCCCAGACGCATTTAATCAAAATTTTGAGATAGTCATTATGTTTGAAATAGTCCAACGATTAAACAATCCAACGATCGGGGTCAACATGCTCCCCCCCACCATACCCCGGGGAAGAGCTGTAACTTATGCCGGGGGGTAGGCTATATAAAGTTTTTAATTTTACGGAAATGTTATTACAGGAAGTGAAAAAGATGTGAAAACTGTGTGTAAGGGGTTGAATTGGTACGATGAAGGATTTCACGTGAAAAATACACTAACAAAAGAGCAGTGTACTACCCTTGAAAAAATCTGCAAATTATGACGACATAGCAAGAAACTGTTTTCTCCCATTTGTGGAAAAAGCCCGAGTATTGGGACTGACTTTTGAAAAATTGCTGAACACAAAAAAAAAATTGGAAGGAAAAAGTAAACAAAATAGTCGGGATATTGAGTCAACCGAGAAAAAGCCTTTTCAAAACGATGTTCGAAAGAGTTCTGTATGTCATTACATATTGCCTCACGCTATTAATGTACACTGCTCCTACTTACGCATTACCTGAAAACCTTGTCAAACAAATTGAAAGAGCCATCTGGAGATTTGTCTGGACGGGGAAACTTAAAAAGTTACAGATGAAAATGCTATACCTTCGTGTGGAATCGGGTGGAACTTGGGTGGCAGATTTCAGGGTAATATGCAAGACGCTCTTCCTCAGAAACATTTGTGAACCTGTGGTTAAAGAGGAGCCATCAACTGCAATTATGAGGCAGTGGTTTCTCCCTATAGTGAATGAGGATACACAAGAAAAGGTAAAAAATTAAGCAAAAAATTCCGACCCCTCTTCGATGGATTGTCAGCCCTCTGAAGAAAGCAAAGGAATTGGGAGCACTGAGATGTGACTTGGGAAAGGAGGAACTAAAGAAGGTATCGCGGGATGTTTTTAGAAGTGAGAAAGAACCGAATTGTAGAGCTAGAGAAAAAAGAGCCGTTCATTGACTTTCAGTTATCTTTTAAAAATCTAAGTGAATTACCGTTTAGTTATAAACAGAAAGAGTTTGAGTACTGAATGATTCATGGAATCTTACCCTTTAGTGACACAGTTAGTCGCATATTGAAAACCCAAACGCCTACTTGTTCAATGTGTGGAGACGAAGTGCTTGACGGACTGATGCCCGAATTGATTCAATGCCCTCGAACAGTAGATTACCCCAAAGATTATTGGAAATATTAGAAAATGAAGGAATAAACAACGTCTGTAGAAGAAAAGAAGAAAGCTCTAAAGCTGTCCTTTTGTGTTAAAGGTAAGCCAAGGAACTATGCGCTGTGTTTGTTAGTGACAAGTGTTAGCATGCTTGTGTGGAAAATACGGAAACGGCAAAAACAAGTCAAAATTCCTTTGCCGAATGTTTGGCTTGAAAGTTATGCGGATGACTTGAGACGGAGTCAAGTATGGAGGGAGAGAGTAGATGTGGAATGGATGAGTAAAATTGAGTTTCAATTTGAAATTTTTGATTTAAATGTTATTAAGTATTAAACAGATTTAAATTGTAAATTTAAAAAAAAATGAGGAAATAAAGTTAGTATTAAGATAAAAGAATTTAGATTATATTTTAATGGTTAATGTATGAATTTTGAGTAGCCAAAAGGGTATTAAAAAGAATTTAGTAGTTTATTTGCGTGTTTTTAAAGAAGGATTAGAATGGCGTGCCTAAAGACATTGTAAGGGCATAACATTCTACTCCTCTTAGGTCTGTTATGGGGTTGAGGGAAGTTTGGGAGGATGGCGGATGATGTATACTTGATTGAGAACAAGGTTTTGAGGAAAATATTTGTGTAATTTTAATGTGTTTCCATGTTGAAAGGGGCGCCCAATGGCGGAAGGACACCCTGCAAAACCGGGAATGGTATTTTTTGCGGTTTTGAAATTTATAGTAGTACACTTTGTCTTCATCAATTATGTTTGGCTAACCAAATTAAAAAATTAAAGAAGTTCTTAAATCAGTGTAGGTAACATTATAGATTTGAAATTAAGTGAAACAGATTATTATGTCACCGAGAGGAGAGGAGGTGGGATTTATTTTACAAAAAAACCTTGGAGGGGATTCATTCGATTATAAATCGGAATTTCTTGTGTCCTTTTCAGTAGTATCCCATCTCTGCTTTCTATGACACAGGTAGCAGGATTTCTATAACAGCCCTATCCCTTTTCCATGGGATTTCTACGACAGCCATACCAGATTAAAACAGGGAAATTAGCGTATGGTTGTTGGTTATGTTTGTTGTTTGCTGGTTGTTGGTTCCGGTAATTGGTTATGTTTGTTGGTTAGGGTTTTGGATATGATTAATAGTTGTTGGTTATGGTTTTTGATTATGTGGTTTGTTGGCTGTTGGTTGTCAGTTATTCCTGTTGGTTATTGGTTATCTTTGATGTTTGTTGTTGCTGGTTATGTGGTTTGTTGGTTATGTTCGCTGTTTGCTGGTTGTTGGTTATGGTTGTTGGTTATGATTGTTGGTTGTTGGTTATGATTGTTGGTTGATGGTTATGGTTTTTGGTTATGATTGTTGGTTATGTTTGTTGGTTATGATTGTTGGTTGATGGTTATGGTTTTTGTTTATAATTATTGGTTATGTTTCTTGGCTGTTGTTGCTGGTTATGTGGTTTGTTGGTTATGTTTGCTGGTTTTTGGTTATGTTTCTTGGTTATGTTTATTGGCTGTTGGTTATGATTGTTGGTTGTTGGTTGATAGTTATGTTTGATGGTTTGGATATGTTTGATAATTAGATAGATAGATTTATTTTCCATATATCAGTAAAATTATTACATAACAATTTGCAAATCCCCACAAAGGCTCCATGGCCTGTAGGAGGGGGATTATGAAAAGATCAAATAAACATTAAACAATTAAATGCTTAAGATTTAAACAATATAAACATAACATTAATATTTAAACATATAAACATAAGCATTTGAACTTTTAACATGTAAAGCATTTGCTTCATAAAACGGAAAGAAAAACTATTGACAGCAGGCCAAAGTAAAGAAAATTATTCACATGAAAACAAATATCTTTTTACTAGTCTTTTGAAGGTGCCAAACGAGTGGCATTCTCGAACCGAATCGGGAAGGGTGTTCCATGTCAAATGACACGCAACAAGAGGATTAAAATCGGATCTTATTGTTGGTGTATGGGGAATATGGATATTTAGAGAACTACGGAGTTGATAATTTCACCAATCAGATACAAAAGAAGACGTAAACCTAAGGGACCTAGGAATATCACCGTGGAGCTGAAGAAAAGCGAAAGACACACAGGAAAGAATATAAAGTTTTTTAATATCAAGAAACGGTTTAGCTGCAGAACGATTTACATCCTGGATAAGATTTATAGCTTTAACATAAGTATTCGAAAGCGGTTTGAGAAAAGACGGGAAAGTAGACATCCATTTGACTGAACAATAGGAAACATAAGAATGAATTAAGCTATGAAACAGGATTCTTAGAATTGGTCCTGGAAAGATATGTTTTAGTTTTTTTAGAATACCGAGGTTTCTGGGCAGATGTTTGCATGTCCCAGTGTATGTCTTTGTCGGTTTATGTATGACTGAATCTATATATTTGTGTGTGTTTTTTTTTCTCTCACTCTCTTTGCCTGTGTGTCTGGGTGTTTGTCTGCCTGTTGCAGTGCCTGTCAGAGTTGGTTTGTATGTCTGAATCTATATATTTGTATGTATTTTTGTCTCTTTTACTCTCTTTGCCTTAGTGTCTTGGCGGGTGTTTGCGTGTGCCAGTGCTTGTCTTTGTCGCTTTGCAGGTCTGAATTAATGTTTTTGTATTTTTTTTTGTCTCTCTCACTCGCTAACCCTGTTTCTCTAGGTGGTTGGTTGCTAGTCTTAGTGCATGTATTTGTCGGTTTGTTTGTGTGAATCTATGTATTTGCATGCGTTTTTGTCTCTCACTCTCTTTTCCTGTGTGTCTGGATGGGTGTTTGCATGTTCCCAAGCCTGTCTTTGTCGGTTAGCATGTCTGAATTTATGGGTTTGTATTCCTTTGTGTCAGTCTCACTCTCTTTACCTTTGTGTCTGGGTAGGTGTTTGCATGTCCCAGTGCCTGTCTTTGTCAGTTTTTTTTCTTAGTCTATGTATTTGTATGCTTTTTTGTCTCTCTCTCACTCTCTAAGCCTGTGTGTCTAGGTGGGTGTTTGCATTTCCCAGTGCCTGTCTTAGCCAGTTTGCATTTCTGAATATATGTGTTGTATGTGTGTTTGTCTTCTCACTCTCTACGCCTATGTGTCTAGGCAGATGTTTGCTTGTCCTAGTAACTGTCTTTGTCGGTTTGTATGTCTGAATCTATGTATTTGTATACGTTTTTGTCTCTCTTACAATCTTTGCCTGTATGTCTTTGTCGGTTATCATGTCTGAATTTATGTGTTTGTATTCCTTTGTGTCAGTCTCACTCTCTTTACCTTTGTGTCTGGGTAGGTGTTTGCATTTCCCAGTGCCTGTCTTTGTCAGTTTTTTTGTCTTAGTCTAGGTATTTGTATACGTTTTTGTCCCTCTCACTCTCTAAGCCTGTGTGTCTAGGTGGGTGTTTGCATTTCCCAGTGCCTGTCTTTGGCAGTTTGCATTTCTGAATCTATGTGTTGTATGCGTGTTTGTCTTCTCACTCTCTACGCCTATGTGTCTAGGCAGATGTTTGCTTGTCCTATAGCCTGTCATTGTCGGTTTGCATGTCTTAATCAATGTATATTTATGTTTTTCTATCTCTCTCACTCTCTAAAGTATATGTGTCTGGGCGGATGTTTGCATGTCCTAGTGCATGTCTTTGTTGGTTTTTATGTCTGAATCTATGTATTTATATTTCTTTTTTGTCTTTCTCACAAACTAAACCAGTGTGTCTGCGGGGAGGGGGCATTTGCTTGTCTCAGTGCCTGTCTTTGTCGGCTTAAATATCTAAATCTATGTGTATGTGCTTTTTTGCCTCTCTCACTCTCTTTGCCTGTGTGTCTGGGTGGATGTTTGCATGTCCCAGTGCATGTCTTTGTCGGTTCGCATGTTTTAATTTATGCATTTTTATGCATTTTTGTCTCTCTTAATCTCTTTGCCTGTGTGTTTGATCGGGTGTTTCCTTGTCCTTACGCCAGTATTTGTCGGTTTGTATTTCTAAATCTATGTATTTGTATGTATTTTTGTCTCTCTCACTCCCTTTGTTTCTGTGTCTGGGCAGGTGTTTACCGGTTCCCAGGTTTGTCTTTGTCGGTTTGTATGTCTTAATCTATATTTGTATGTGTCTTATGTCTCTCTCAATCTCTTTACCTGTGTGTCTGGGCGGGTGTTTGCTTGTCTAAGTGCCTTTCTTTGTTGGTTTGTATATCTGAATCTAAATATTTGTATGCGTTTTTGTCTCTCTCACTCTCTTTGCCTGTATGTCTTGGGGGGCTTTTGCATGTCCCAGTGACTGTCTTTGTTGGTTTGTATGTCTGAATCTATGTATTTGTATGTATTTTTTTCTCTCTCTGACTCTCTAAGCATGTGTGTCTGGGTAGGCGTTTGCATGCTCCAGTACATGTCTTTGTCGATTGGTATGTCTGAATCTATGTATTTGTGTGTGTTTTTGTCTCTCTCAATCTCTTCGCCTGTGTGCCTGGGCATTTGTATGCCTGTCCCAGTGCCTGTCATTGTTGGATTTTATGTCTGAATCTATATATTTGTATGTGTTTTATGTCTCTCTCACTCTCTTTACCTGTGTGTCTCGGTGGGTGTTGGCTTGTCCCAGTGCTTGTCTTTGTTGGTTTGTATGTCTTAATATATATTTGTATGTGTCTTATGTCTCTCTCACTCTCTTCACCTGTATGTCTGGGTGGGTGTTTGCTTGTCTCAGTACATTTCTTTGTCGGTTTGTATGTCTGAATCTAAATATTTGTAGGTGTTTTTTGTCTCTCTCACTCTCTTTTTCTGTGTGTGTCAGGCTGGTGTTTGCTTTTCAAAGTGGCTGTCTTTGTCGGTTCCTATGTCTAACTCTATATATTTTTTTGTCTCTCTCACTCTCTTTGCCTGTGTGTCTCGGCCGGTGTTTGTTTGTCCCACTGCCTTTTTTTGTCGGTTTGTATGTCTGAACGTATATTTTCGTATCTGTTTTTGCTCTCTCACTCTCTTTGCATGTGTGTTTAGGCGGGTGTTTGCTTATCCCACTGCCTGTCTTTGTCAGTTTATATGTCTAAATCTATATATGTGTATGTTTTTTTTTGTCTCTCTTACACTCTTTGCCTGTGTGTCTGGGTGGGTCTTTGCTTGTCCCGCTGCCTGTCTCTGTTTGTTTTTATTTCTGAACGTATGTATTTTTATATGTTTTTGTCTCTCTCACTCTCTTTTCCTGTGTGCCTGGGCGGGTGTTTGCTTCTCCTAGTACATGTCTTTGTTTGTTTGAATGTCTGAATCTTTATATTTGGTGGTGTCTTTATGTCCCTCAATCTCTGTTCCTGTGGGTCTTGGCGGGTCTTTGCTTGTCCCAATGCCTGTCTTTGTCGGTTTGTGATGTCTGAATTTATGTATTTGTATATTTTTTTCTCTCTTTCACTCTCATTTCTGTGTGTCTGGGCAGGTGTTTACCTGTCGCCAGGTTTGTCTTTTTCGGTATGTATTTCTGAATCTATATATTTGTATGTGTTTTTGTCTCTCTTACTTTCTTTGCCTGTGTGTCTGGGCAGGTGTTTGTTTGTCCAACTGTCTGTCTTTATCAGTTTGTATGTCCGAACGCATATATTTGTATGTGTTTTTGTCCTTCTCACTCTGTTTACATTTTTGTCTGGGTGGGTCTTTGCTTGTCTCACTGCCTCTCCTATTTGTTTTTATGTCTGAACGTATATATTTTTATATGTTTTTATCTCTCTCACTCTCTTTGCCTGTGTGTCTGGGTGGGTGTTTGCTTCACCTAGTGCCTTTCTTTGTTTGTTTGAATGTCTGAATCTTTATATTTGTATGTGTTTTTTTCTCCCTCAATCTCTGTTCCTGTATGTCTTGGCGGGTCTTTGCTTGTCCCAATGCCTGTCTTTGTCGGTTTGTGAGTCTGAATTTATGTATTTGTATATTTTTTTTTCTCTCTTTCACTCTTATTTCTGTGTGTCTGGGCAGGTGTTTACCTGTCGCCAGGTTTGTCTTTTTCGGTATGTATTTCTGAATCTATAGATTTGTATGTGTTTTTGTCTCTCTTACTCTCCTTTCCTGTGTGTCTGGGCAGGTGTTTGTTTGTCCAACTGTCTGTCTTTGTCAGTTTGTATGTCTAAACGCATACATTTGTATGTGTTTTTGTCTCTCTCACTCATTTTACATTTTTGTCTGGGTGGGTGTTTGCTTTCACCACTGCCTGTCTTTGTCAGTTTGTATGTCTGAGTCTATTATATTGTATGTGTTTTTGTTTCTCTCACTCTATTTGCCTCTGTGTCTGGGAGGGTGTTTGCTTCTCCCAACGCCTGTCTTTGTCCGTTTGTATGTATGAATCGATGTGTTTGTAAGTGTTATTGTCTCTAACTCTCTTTATCTGTTTGTCAGTGTTTGTGTTTGCTTGTCCCAGAGCCTGTCTTTGTATGTTTGTATGTCTGAATCTATGTATTTGTATGTGTTTTTGTCTCTCTTACTCTCTTTTCCTGTGTGTTTTGGCAGGTGTTTACCTTTCCCTGGGTTTGTTTTTTACGGTTTGTATGTCTGAATCTATATATCTGTATGTGCTTTTGGCTCACTCACTCTCTTTGCTTGTCTGTCTGGGTGGGTGTTTGCTTCTCCCAGTTCATGTCTTTGTTGGTTTTTATGTCTGAATGTATATATTTGTATGTGTTTTTGTCTCTCTTACTCTCTTTGTCTGTGTGTTTCGGGCGGTGTTTTCTTGTCCCAGTGCTTGTCTTTGTCGGTTTGTGTGTCTGAATCTATTTATTTGCATGCGTTTTTCTCCCTCCCTCTCTTTGACTGTGTGTCTGGGCAGGTGTTTACCTGTCCCCGGATTTGTCTTTGTCGGTTTGTATGTCTGAATCTATATATTTGTATGCGTTTTTTGTCTCTTTCACACTCTTTACCTGTGCGTTTGGGAGGGTCTTTGTTTGTCCCAGTGCCTGTCTTTGTGGGTTTGTATTTCTGAATCTAAATATTTGTAAGTGTTTCTGTCTCTCTCAAGCTCTTCGCCTTTGTGTCTGGGTGGGTGTTTACTTGTCCTACTGCCTGTCTTTGTCGGTTTGTTTGTCTGAATCTATAGATGTGTATGTGTTTATGTTTCTCTTACTCTCTTTGCCTGTGTGTCTAGGCGGGTGTTTGCATTTCCCAGTGCCTCTCTTTGTTGGTTTGTATGTCTGAATCTATGTATTTGAATGTTTTTTTGTCTTTCTTACTCTCTTTGCCTGTGTATCTGGGTGGCTGTTTGCCTGCCCCAGTGCTTATCTTTGTCGGTTTGTATTCCTGAATCTATGAATTTGTATGGGTTTTGTCTGTCTCTCTCACTCTCTTTGCCTGTGTGTCTGGGCGGGTGTTTTGTTTTCCCTGTGCCTGTTTTTATCGATTTGCTTGTCTGATTTTATGTGTTTGTATGTGTTTTTTGTCACTCTCACTCTCTTTGCCGGTGTGTCTGGGCAGATGTTTGCTTGTCCCACTGCCAGTCTTTGTCAGTTTGTGTGTCCGAGTCTATATATTTGTATGTGTTCTTTTCTCTCTCTCACTCTCTTTGTCTGTGTGTGTCTGGGTGGGTGTTTGCTTGTCCCAGTTGCTTTATTTGTTGGTTTGTGTGTCTGAATCTATTCATTTGTATGTATTTTTTTGTCTCCTTTGCTCTCTATGCCTGTGTCAGGGGAGGTGTTTGCTTGTCCCAGTAACTGTCTTTTTCGGTTTGTATGTCTGAATCTATATATTTGTAGGTGTTTTTGTCTCTCTCACTCTCTTCCCCTGTGTGTAAGGGCCGGTGTTTGCTTATCCCACTGCCTGTCTTCGTCAGTTTGTATGTCTGAATCTATGTATTTGTATGTGTTTTTATTTGTCTCACTCTATGTTCCTGTGTGTCTTGGCGGGCGTTTGCTTCTTCCAGCTTCTGTCTTTGTCGGTTCTTGTATCTCAATCTATGTGTTTCTAAGCATTTTTTGTCTCTCAGACTCTTTATCTGTATGTCTGTGCTGGTGTTTGCTTGTCCCAGTGCTCGTCTTTTTATGTTTTTATGTCTGAATCTTTGTATTTGTATGTGTTTTTGTCTCTCTTACTCTCTTTGCCTGCGTGTCTTGGCAATTGTTTGCTTCTCCCGGTGCATGTCTTTGTTGGTTTGTATGTCTGGAACTATATATTTGTATGTGTATTTGTCTCTCTCAATCTATGTGCCTCTGTGTCTGGCCGGGTGTTTTCCGGTCCCATTGCTTGTCCAGGTCGGTTTGTATTTCTGAATCTATGTATTTGTATGCGTTTTTGTCTCTGTTTCTCTCACTCTCTTTGCCTGTATGTCTGGTCAGGTAATCGTGGTCCCCATGCCTGTTTTGTCGGTTTGCTTGTCTTAATTTATTTGTTTTTGTCTCTCTCTCTCTCTCTCTCTCTCTCTCTTTCTCTCTCTCTCTCTCTCTCGCTCTCTCTCTTTCTCTCTCTCTCTCTCTCTCTGTTTGCCTGTGTGTCTGAGCAGGTGTTAACCTGTCTTCAGGTTTTTCTTTGGCAGTTTATATGTCTGAATCTATATATTTGTATTAGTTTATTCCTCTCTTACTCTCTTTACTTGTGTTTATGGGTGATTCTTTGCTTGTCTCACTGCCTGTCTTAGACGGTTTGTATCTCAGAATCTATATATCTGTATGTGTTTTTGTCTCTCTTACTCTCTAAGCATGTGTGTCTAGGCAGGTGTTTGCATGTCCCAGTGTATGTCTTTGTCGGTTTATATATGACTGAATCTATGTATTTTTGTGTGTTTTTGTCTCTCTCACTCTCTTTGCCTGTGTGTCTGGGTGTTTGTCTGCCTGTCGCAGTGCCTGTCAGAGTTGGTTTGTATGTCTGAATCTATGTATATGTATATCTTTTCGTCTCTTTTACTATCTTTGCTTGTGTGTCTTGGCAGGTGTTTGCGTGTCCCAGTGCCTGTCTTTGCCAGTTTGCATTTCTGAATCTATGTGTTGTATGCGTGTTTGTCTCCTCACTCTCTACGCCTATGTGTCTAGGCAGATGTTTGCTTGTCCTACTGCCTGTCTTTGTCGGTTTGTATGTCTGAATTTATGTATATTTATACGTTTTTGTCTCTCTTACTCTCCTTGCCTGTGTGTCAGGGCGGGTGTTTGTATTTCCCATTACCTGTCATTGTCGGTTTGCATGTCTGAATCCATGTATATGTATGTGTTTCTATCTCTCTCACTCTCTAAAGCATATGCGTCTGGGTGGATGTTTGCATGTCCCAGTGCATGTCTTTGTCGGTTTTATGTCTGAATCTATGTATTCATATTTCTTTTTTGTCTTTCTCACGCACTAAACCAGTGTGTCTGTGTGGGTATCTGCTTGTCTCAGTGCCTGTCTGTGTCGGCTTACATGTCTAAATCTATGTGTTTGTGTTTTTGCCTCTCTCGCTCTCTTTGCCTGTGTGTCTGTGTGGATGTTTGCATGTCCCAGTGCATGTATTTGTCGGTTCGCATGTTTTAATTTATGTATTTTTATGTGCTTTTGTCTCTCTTAATCTCTTTGCCTGTGTGTTTGAGCGGGTTTCGCTTGTCCTTACGCCTGTATTTGTCGGTTCGTATGTCTAAATCTATGTATTTGTATGTGTTTTTGTTTCTCTCACTCCCTTTGCTTGTGTGTCTGGGCAGGTTTTTACCTGTCCCCGGGTTTGTCTTTGTCGGTTTCTATGTCGTAATCTATATTTGTATGTGTCTTATGTCTCTCTCACTGTCTTTACCTGTGTGTCAGGGCAAGTGTTTGCTTGTCCTAGTGCCTTTCTTTGTCGGTTTGTATGTCTGAATCTAAATATTTATATGTGTTATTGTCTCTCTCAGTCTCTTTGCCTGTATGTCTTGCCGGGTTTTTGCTTGTCCCAGTGTCTGTCTTTGTCTGTTTGTATGTCTGAATCTATGTATTTGTATGTATTTTTGTCTCTCTCTGACTCTCTAAGCATGTGTGTCTGGGCAGGCGTTTGCATGTTCCAGTACATGTCTTTGTCGGTTCCTATGTCTGAATCTATGTATTTGTGTGTCTTCTTGTCTCTCTCAATCTCTTTGCCTGTGTGCCTTGGTAGTTGTATGCCTGTCCCAGTGCCTGTCATTGTTGGATTGTATGTCTGAATCTATGTATTCTTATGCATTTTTTCTCTCTTACTCTCTTTGCCTGTGTTTCTCGGCAGGTGTTTGCTTGTCCCAGTGCTTGTCTTTATTGGTTTGTATATTCCAATTGTATCTGTGTAGTTTTTATGAAAAGTAACAAAAGAGACGAAAATTAGTGAACAAGAGAGTAGTGAAGAATTATGGTATGCAAAGTAATATTTGGCAGGGAAAGCCACTGGTGATAAATCGCTAGGGGTGGCACCGTGATTGCGTTATTTTCGGGGATTCGGGGAATCAAATTTTTTTTCGGGGTAACGCATAGATTTTCGGGGAAATACCCGAAAATTTGGGGATAGTGCAAGCCCTGCTTGATTTATAATCAGGAAAATCAAAATACTAAACCCAACGAGAAAGAAAAGCTCCGACTTTGCGGTTGACGCAATAAACCACAAAGCAAAATGAATTTAAAGTCAGCCGAACGCCACCGCCTGTGCCGGCGGTGGCACGCCTGTGGGGCGCCGGAGGCTTAGCGACACTTCGGTGGCAGTCGACCGGGCATCTCGTCGGTGGCGTTCGATCCGCCGGCGCGGCGCCAGGGTCTAGTTAGTTGTATTCCTGGTAGATTATTTGATTCCATTTTTGTTCATTTTTGGTTTAATGGAGCTATTTATTTTTTAATATTTTTTTTTTGTGGAAAACTTTTTTTAATTAATTTAGTAAAGACGCTACTTCGTTAAATTCAAAACATTACGCAATAAATAACAAACAATAAACACACATTAATCAAACATAAAATTAAGCACTTGGGCTCAGGTTTTACGAATATTACCAACCATGAGTTGCTGTACATGACAGTAGTATAAACAAGCTATGAGAGGATGAAGGTGAATATTGTGTATGCTTGTTTTTTCTTTAGCCAGCTTCACCAATAATGTTAAAGTATCCATCCACCCTCCACTTCCCCTGACTCCAGGCCCAGCAAAGAACGCGTAATCTCATAGCTACCGTCTTTCCGATTTACAAGTATTCGAAAAAATAAAGTTAGAATATAAACTTACCCCTTGGGCATTGTTTGATAAAGAATTTTCAGAAATTCTGAATAACTTTTGGCAGCATTGTGGCAGAAACCTTAAATTAATTAATGCTTGCCAGGGATGCTAATTGGAAGAAAAACATTGACCTCTAGAGTTTAAAAATTATCTTCTCCTTGGTATTGTAATTTAAAAAAGCCAAATCTATAAAAAATACACAACAACTTTTTCTTCTGTAAATTAGACTATAGAAGACATATTTCCATAGGGAGGGGGGTTACACTGAATATCATTATTATGTCTAAAATTCCCTTGACAAAGCGAAGCTCGATCTTCTAGTTCTGTATGTTAAAATTGATAACAATAGAAAAATAGTGTGGGTTGGTACTGCTCATATGTGCAAACAAAATTTCTAAATTGTGAGAGAAATATACATATATTGTTCGACTGTACTTTATCCCATTGCAACAAATATTTTGTACAGCATACTGATGCAAAGATAAATTTCCAACAAGTAGTACAGGCGTTGCGTGAAATACGAAGAATTTCAGTAATGATCCTTAGTATATTTACATCAACTCTTTTCTGGAGTTACTAAAAAGAAATATTTAGGAAAGCAAAAATAGCGAAAAGTTACCAAGGCATACATAAAGGCACTTTTTCATATGTGGGTTATCTTTTTCATAGTATGTGAGCGAATCCAAAACGCGAGGAATAGGACTTTATCACCGCTTATTAGGCGTTTCAATTTCAAATAAGAGAATTTGGAATTATATTTTAGCTTCAATTAAATGTTTTGTGTGAAGATTAAAAGAATTAAATCATTCCTGGAGCGGATCTCCTCCTACCAACTTCCATGACCGAACTACGATTGATTTGACCTATATAGCTATTAAATAAAAAAAAACAACAAGTTTTTCAAACTGAAAGTAAGGAGTCATATTAAAACTTAAAACGAACAGAAATTATTCCGTATATGAAAGGGACTGTCTCCTCCTCAACGCCTCGCTCTTTACGCTAAAGTTTTTTATTGTTTTAAAAAATGAAGTTGTGAGACAGACTCATCGCAGAGTATTAGTAATAAATATACGTAACTTACGAATTAACTTACGTAACGAACTTCTATATTCATATATTTTTAATACGTTTATTAAGGGGTTCGCCCCCTAGTCAATACCTTGCTCTTTAAGCGAAAGTTCGAATTTTGTTCAAATTCTTTAAAAATGACCGCTTAATCACAAAGGCCGTTAATTAGAATAAATAGCTCTTATGAAAGTACTAAAAAATCTTTGGCTTAAAGAGTGAGGTATTGACTACGGGGTGAACCCAATCATATATGGAATATTTTCTGTTCGTTTAAAGTTTTGATGTTGCTGCTGTTGCAGTTAAAATACTTGTTTTTTATATTAAATTTCTAATCTTTTTTTAAATAATGCTGGGAAGTCCGGCGTCCCCTTAATAGCAATGTCCCTTCCCCCATGAAAACTTCCTTCATGGAAAGATCCTCCCACAAAACCCCCGACCCCCCCCCACTCCCCGGAAAAATCTCTCCTGAAAACGTCTGTATACGTCCCAATAACCAATACTATATGTTAACATTGGGTAAAGTTCATAACTTTCAGCCCTCCCCCCTGGAACTTCGGGGGATTAAGTCATCCTAAAAATAGCTATCTCAAAATTTTGATCAGGTGACTTTGGGAAAAAATGAGCGTGGGAGGGGGCCTAGTTGCCCTCCATTTTTCGGTCACTTAAAAATGGCACTAGAACTTTTAATTTCCATTCCAATGAGCCCTTCCACGATATTCTAGGACAATTGGGTTGATACGATCACCCCTGGGAAAAAAAACAAAACAAACAAACAAACAAATAAACACGCACCCGTGATCTTTCTTCTGGCAAAAAATGCAAAATTCTACATTTTTGTAGATGGGAGCTTGAAACCTCTACAGTAAGGTGTCCTGATACGCGGAATATGATGGTGGGATTTTCATTAAGGTTCCATAACTTTTAGGGGGTCTTTCCCCCTTTTTTCGAAAATCAGCCGAATTTTCGCCTAACTTTTGATGGGTATAATTAAACTTGATGAAACTTATATATTTGAAATCAGCATTAGAATCTGATTCTTTTGATGTATCTATTTGTATCAAAATACCATTTCCTAGAGTTTCGGTTACCATTGAGCCGGGTCGCTCCTTACTTACAGTTCGTTTCCACGAACTGTTTGATAACATGAATATTATTACAAGAGGCCGAAGTCTTACTTTCTTTTTAATTCAGGAATTTATATTTACTGTATATCTATAGCACAGTTCATATAATTATCCAGTATGATCATTCCCTATCTCACCCATTATAAAAACACGGACCGGGGTGCGAGTGCTCCAGAGAACGTAGAAACATAAGCGGCGTCAGATCTTTTCACGGGTAGACAAGTCAGACACGAAACAATCGGAAACAAGCGGACACGCGCTATTACGAATATTGCACTTTACGCGAAACAATCGGAAACAAGTGGAAACCCGCTATTAATAACTGCACGAAGAAGTGGGAGGAGCTTTTTGTTCGCACCGAGAACGAAGACCAGAAATGATCTGCTATAAGCTTACTGGATAATTAAATGAACTGTGATCTACAGTGAATGTATAAATCTGAGGGGGAAAATTATGGGAGGCGTCGGATTGTTTGCCCCCCAACCAAGCATTGCACTCCCCATCGAAGACTGGAGAAAGGTCAAGACAGAGAATCTTGCCCAAACCTCAAATGAATAGTTCGGTTCATTTCCAAGAGACATTCTCAGCAAAACGTTTGTTCAAATAAAACAATCCTTACAATAAATGCAATTTCTAAAACGAAAATTAAAAATTAAAACAGTCTCAGAATCATTACTTCAACGAAGTTCAACCAGGACTAACAGAGAAAATAACACGAAACGAGGCTGCTAATTCCTATAAAATGAAAATCAAGGAAATGATTTTAATGTGATTCCTGTCTTTTAGTACCTAACTTTAAATATATTTTTATAAAAGGTTCACTGGTATTGGCTATTGGTTTTGTAATATAATCTGTCAAAACGTTTCTAATTACTTTTGTATATAAAGCATTGAACATAAAGCATTTTTGTGTATAAAGCTTTGGGTATAAACCCAAGTCCTTACTAATGAGGTTGGAGTTGTTAAAAAGTATTAAATTAAAAAAAAACAAGTTTCTTTAACTAAAAGTATGGAGCAACATTAAAAACGAACATAAATTATTACGTATATGAGGGGGTTTGCTCTCTAGTCAACGCCTCGCTTTTTACGCTAAAGTTCGAATTTTACTCCAATTCTTCAAGAATGACCATTGAATCACAAAGGGCGTTTAATTAGAATAGATAGCTCTTTTGAAAGTGCTAAAAAAAAAACTGTAGCTTAAAGAGCGAGGTAATGACTAGAGGGCAAACCCCCTCATGTACGTAATCATTTATGTTCGTTTTAAGTTTTAATGTTGCTCCTTACTTTTCGTTCAAAAGACTCGTTTTTTTTAAATTTAATTTCTGATCGATTTTGAAATAATGCTTGGAAATCCAGCTTCGTAGAAACGTCCCTCCCCCATGAAAATATCCTCCATGGAAAGATCCTCCCACGTCATCCCCTCCCCCCGACCCCCACTAGAAAAAATACCTTCTGAAAACATCTGTAAACTTCCCAATAACCAATACTATATGTAAACAATGGGCAAAGTTCATAACTTGCAGCCCTTCCTCCGGAGGCTGTGGGAGAATAAGTTATCTTCAAAGACATATTTATTAGACTTTCGACTAAGCTTAACAAAATGGCTATTTCAAGATTTTGATCGGGTGACTTTGAGAAAAAATGAGTATGGAAAAAAGGTCTAGTTGCCCTCCGATTTTTGGACACATAAAAAGGGCACTAGAACTTTTAATTTCCATTCGAATGAGCTCTCTTGCGATATTCTAGGACCACTGGATCGATATGAACACCCCTGGGAAAAGAAAAACAAAAACAAAAAACAAACAAACACGCATCCGTGATCTTTCTTCTGGCCAAAAATACAAAGTTCCACATATTTGCACATAGGAGCTTGAAACATCTACTGCAGGGTTTCCTAATATGCTGAATCTGATGGTGTAATTTTCATTAAGATTCTATCACTTTTAGGGGGTGTTTTTCCCTTCTTTCAAAAACAAGGCAAATTTTTTCAGGCTCGTAGCTTTTGATGATTAATACTAAACTTGAATAAACTTATATATTTGAAGTTAGCATAAAAATTTGATTCTTTTGATGTATCTATTGGTATGAAAATTCCGTTTTTTAGTTTCGGTGACTATTGAGCCGGGTCTCCCCTTACTTACGGTTCGTTACCACGAACTGTTTGATTGCATGGGTGTATCTGTCGAAACATGGCTGCTTGGAGGAGAATATAAAGAATTAAGAACACTGTTAGAAGTTAAATCCCTAGATATGCAAAATGAAAATTGCGGCTCAATTTTGCTTCAAACATGTGTGAAATTACTATTTTTTTTTTAAATATGTGCGAAAGGGTAAACGACTGTTGGAGAGACTATGGACCCACTTTGCCTATATAATCATAGAAGACATCCATGCAGAATGAAAATATCTGTGTGATTCTGGCTTAAACATTATTGTCATTCAGGGTAGGGGGATGGCTATGTTCAGAGCCCTCTGATTTTCAAATTGACCCCAAAACAGTAGCCAATACTTGTATTAATTTTATTTTAATTGTAAAAATATAATTTGTATAAAAAGTGTCTCAATTGTTCTCAAAATACTATCAATAACATTTTCAAAAATTGACATAATGAAAGTTATATGAATAAAATTGGGAAAATTTTAAGCAAATGCTGAAAGTTGTGCCTCTTTGAAAAAGAACTATCAATTGAGCTATAAAGAAGGTGCTTTCTTTTTTAATACAATGACGTCATAATCATAGGCTACAACCATAAATGACTTACAGTAAAATTATGTGATGACATCAGTTGTGACTGGCGTCTAGTTTTTCCTATGTCCAGCTAAGAAAAAGCAGAGGACTTTTTTCTGTGTCTGATATATATTATAAATGAAGATCAATTGATCTTTGACAATTTGAATAAAAGAAATGTTTTTTTTCAGATAAAATTAAAGAGTGACATTAAAACTTAAGACGAAACAGAGAATATTCTGCATAGAAGGGTTATTATAAATACCTTTGGCTGTTTCTTTAGCTTATGGCCTTAAATTAAAAAATCCGAAGAAGGTTGAGCTGGAAATTTGTACCTATTTGATATCTCTTGGGTTGTTTACGAGACAAAGCTTTTATTTTGAACCAAGACTAGGCCCCCCTAATTGAATGGTACACATTTAAATTGAAATATATTTTCTTCGTATTTCATATTATTTCATGGCAAGAAATGGAGTTCACGCTGAGAAGTCCTATTCAGAGCTCTTTTTGTGAACTTTTCGTGGATCTTCAAGAAGAATCACTCTGCGGCAGTTTGAGATAAAAATAATTTCTCTTGAAACAAGAAATGACCATTCTTTTTTACTTTTTTTCTGTTTTTACTTTTGTTTATTTCTTGTAAAGTGACCATTTTTTTTAGTGATCACACACAGAAAAAAACCCTAGGTTCTTATAGCTGGATGTAGTAAAGGAAGAACCTATGTTGCAACTTAATTCATCACGTAGTTTAACTATAATGTCATCTATGGTTGTAACCTGCCATAATAACCTCATTCATCATCTTGTATATGAAGATGCGGTCAAAATTTTGAATGATATTTTAATCAGTTGTTATGCCCCGCAAACTTGAAAGAATGCAAAATAATTAGGATATATTCCAGTTCGTGCAAACATAAGAAAAACATAACTCAAGCCTTTAAAAAAAACGCTTTCCATTTGGAACAAAAACGAATCAAGTTTCAATTTTGTCATTTAGTTTGGATATTTGTCTGAAAACACTTAGACGTGTAGATTAGTTTCTGGAAACACTATGGATATTATAAGTAATTCGTTAATATCAATAGGTAAAGGCATGTGGAATTTGCTAGTGAAAGCCTGCCAGGGTGTCAAATCATTGATCAGTAATAGCTCTAATATAGTTGCTCCAAGTGTAGACACCCACCATACACTAAGTCAAGAAGCAAGCATCTCTGGTAAAATATCACAATCTGCCGTCTCTGTTACGAGATTCATAATGATCGTTATAAAGTACACAGCGAAATATGGCTGGCAAACGTTGACATTTTTCTTTTTGTCAGCATATAGGATTATAAGATACATATTGTCAGTGACAGGGATTAAATGGCCAACCATTTTATCATTCTTTATTGGGATATCGGGCTTTTTGTACCTCTCCTTTTATCTGTATGACAAAAAGCACTTTACATTAGAGGAACATATCAAGCGAATAAAGAATAAAGTTAAAGATCTATTTGCTGCGATGTTTAATGGCCCCAGACAAAATGGAACAAAAGGAAAAAATAAGAACTCGTCAAAAAGACAGAGCAAGAATTCACACGGTGACAAACACGTGGAGAGGTAGTAACAACGACCATTAAACTAATTTGATAACCATGTATAAACTATCCTGTATACGCTAGCAGACCTTCATGGATTTGATTTAGCTTCAAAAACAATTGAAAATAAAAACAAGGAGAACGTAGACTGTCCCAGAAAGTAAATAAAAGTCTATACAATTTATATAGTCTATACGACTATAGTCTATAGTCTATACAATTCTATAGTCTATATGATGACACAATTTTCTTGATTTTGAACAGGGGACATGGTTTTTGGAGTTTTTCTACATCACACCTTTTATGCAGAATTTTCAATTATTGAAGGCTTGAGTTGTGTTGCCATAGAAAATATTTTAACAAAATTCTATGCTCGATTTTATGACGGACTGCATTACTGGGAATATAGAGACACTGAAATTTCAAAAGCAACAAAAAAAATCACTTTTGTTCTTGGACGTCAACTACAACAACTAAAATAGATGGAAACAAGGTAATCATCACCCTTGAGGTTGTGGAAAATGTGTTTAAAACCGCTTTTCTAGCCGAAAATGGTGTTTAAGATTTAAAACTATGACTTGCATAAATTGTGGATTGATAAATATAGTTCCATAAGAAAGGTAATAGGGTTCAGTTCAATTTATAAATGTATCAGTGTTTAGATCCATAGGGTAGTGTACCAATGTTGAATTCTATATGTAAATGTACCAGCATTCAGATATACATGTAAATGTACCACTAACTTGGTCTATATGTAAATGTACTAGTATTTAGTTCTTTTTTGTAAATGTACCAGTGTTTACTTCTTATGTAAACGTACCAGTGTTCAGTTTTATATATAAATTTACCAGTTTTCTGTTCTATATGTAAATTTACTATTGTTCAGTTCTTTATCTAAAT